>NW_027675351.1:0-70000 GCF_965601325.2 Salmo salar
TGACCGTCGGCGTTGTATGAGCTATAGTACAGTACCGTTAGCTAGCTAGCTAACGTTATGTCCTAACTAGGCACAACTAGGTTTGGATTATTTCTTCAACTATATTCTTTCCCATATATTGTATATCGTTTCCATAAAGCCAACATGGCTTTACACTCATTAATGTAAGTTTCCAATCTAGAGCAGTTCTCACTTTTGTGATAATTAACTAACTAACTAAGGACGGTTGTTTGAATGTTAAATGATGAGACAGAGTAACCAGTCTTGTTCAGTATATTGCAATACATCCGGGTATTTCAGGCACACTGGTAAAAACACTGGAGTTGCAGTAATTAACATTTACCAACAGATGGCATCACAGTGCCATCTTACACCCATAACTATGACTGTCACATTGGAAGAAGAGGAGGATGAAGAGGAGGAAACTGGATTTCTGGGCTCAGGTTTCCCAGACGCATCTTATTAAGGAATCCAATGGTTCTAACGATGAACGGGCCCTGATTAACACTAGTAAGTACTGTCTTAAATACAGAGGCACAAACTCTGCAGTTGTTGAACTGATGTATGGTGTTAAAGGGGAAATATGCAATAGCTGCATCCATATTTAGACTTTTTTTTTTACCTGTTTAGGATAGGGGGCAGTATTTTCACGGCCGGATAAAAAACGTACCCGATTTAATATGGTTATTACTCCTGCCCAGAAACTAGAATATGCATATAATTGTTTGATTTGGATAGAAAACACCCTAAAGTTTCTAAAACTGTTTGAATGGTGTCTGTGTATAACAGAACTCATATGGCAGGCCAAAACCTGAGAAGATTCTATATGGGAAGTGCCCTGTCTGACCATTTCTTGTCCTTCTATAGCCTCTTTATCGAAAATAGAGGATCTCTGCTGTAACGTGACATTTTCTAAGGCTCTCAGAAGGCGCCAGAACGGGAATGATGGACTCTGTTGTCCCTGGGCGAAAAACAGTAGGGCTTTTGGAAAGTGGTTGTTCTGAGAACAATGACACGGGTGCGCGCGTGCATGTGAAGACTCCATTTTCTATTTTCAGTGTTTGAACGAAAACAAGGTCTCCCAGTCGGAATATTATCGCTATTTTACGAGAAAAATCGCATAAAAAATAGATTTTAAACAGCGTCCGGCACGTCACCCTTCGGATAGTATCTTGAACGCAAGAACAAAACGCAGCTATTTGGATATAACTATGGATTATTTGGAACAAAAACAACATTGGGTGTTGAAGTAGAAGTTCTGGGAGTGCATTCTGACGAAGAACAGCAAAGGTAATCCAATTTTTCTTATAGTAAATCTGAGTTTGGTGAGTGCCAAACTTGGTGGGTGTCAAAATAGTTAGCCATGATGGCCGGGCTATCTACTCAGAATATTGCAAAATGTGCTTTCACCGAAAAGCTATTTTAAAATCGGACACCGCGATTGCATAAAGGATTTCTGTATCTATAATTCTTAAAATAATTGTTATGTTTTTGTGAACGTTTATCGTGAGTAATTTAGTAAATTCACCGGAAGTTTTCGGTGGGTATGCTAGTTCTGAACGTCACATGCCAATGTTAAAAGCTGGTTTTTGATATAAATATGAACTTGATTGAACAAAACATGCATGTATTGTATAAAATAATGTCCTAGGAGTGTCATCTGATGAAGATCATCAAAGGTTAGTGCTGCATTTAGCTGTGGTTTTGGTTTTTGTGACATTATATGCTAGCTTGAAAAATGGGTGTCTGATTATTTCTGGCTGGGTACTCTGCTGACATAATCTAATGTTTTGCTTTCTTGTAAAGCCTTTTTGAAATCGGACAGTGTGGTTAGATTAACGCAGAGTCTTATCTTTAAAAATGGTGTAAAATAAGTCATATTTTTTAAAAATTGAAGTAATAGCATATCTAAGGTATTTGAATAACGCGCCACAGGATTCAACTGGCTGTTGAGTAGGTGGGATAGAGGTTAACCCTAACCTAACACCAACCCAACCCTAACCCAATGCTAACCCAAACCCAACTCTATCCTTAACCGTAACCCAACTATAACCCTAACCCAACCCTAACCTTAACACCAACCAAACCCAACCCTAACCCAACTCAATCCTTAACCCTAACCCAACCCTAACCCAACCATAACCCAACCCTAACACTAACCCAACCCCAACCCTAACTCAACCCCAACTCTAACTCCAACCCTAACCCTAACCCTAACCCAACTCTAACCCTAACCCAACTCTCAACTCTAACCCAACCCCAACTCTAACCCTAACCCAACCTCAACTCTAACCCAACCCTAACACCAATCCAACCCTAATCCAACACTAACCCTAACCCAACCCCAACTCTAACCCAACCCTAACCCTAACCCAACCTCAACTCTAACCCAACCCTAACCCAAACCCAACTCTAACCCTAACCCAAAACTAACCTGAACACCAATGCAACCCAACCCTATCCTTAACCCTAACCCAACCCTAACTCCAGCCCAACCCTAACCCAACCATAACCCTAACCCAACCTCTATCCTTAACCCTGACCCAACCCTAACTCCAACCCAACCCTAACCCAACCATAACCCTAACCCAACTCTATCCTTAACCCTAACCCAGCCCTAACCCTAACCCAACCCTAACTCAACCCCAACTCTAAACCTAACCCTAGCTTCCAACCCATCCTATCCATAACCATAACTCTGACACTTACCCAACCCTGTCCTCAACCCTAACCCAACCCTAACACCAACCCAACCCTAACCTAACCCTAACCCAACCGCAACTCTAACCCTAACCCCAACCTAACCTTAACACCATCACAACCCAACCCTAACCCAAATCCAACCCTATCCTTAACCCTAACCCTAACCCTTAACTCTAACTCTAACTCTAACCCACCCCTAACCCTAATCCAACACCAACTCGAACCCTAACCCAACCCTAACCCTAACCCAACCCTAACCCAACCCTAACCCTAACCCAACCTTAACACCAACCCAACCCTAACCCTAACCCAACTCTAACACTAACTCCAAGCAGTAGGACTGTGGAAAGGACTTATGCCAGGTAGTCTGGATGAATAGTGATCTGCATGATTTTTAACCAGCAACTCCACTCTACTACAAAGTTCATATTCAATGTGATGAAAACATCTTCTTCCTTACTTTTTATTTCTAGAAACCACTTTTCAGATGTTGTTTTTCCTTTACCACATGTAAATGTAACCCTTGACTTCTGTTGAAACATTTAGTGTTTGTGTGTTTATCTTCTTGCGAAGTTCCCAGCAGAAGGGGATCCAGCTGGGTATCTGAAGATACATTTGAACATGATTGTTTACAGGTTTGGTGCTGGGAACCACTAGTGAAGATACCGACACGCAGGAGCTTTCAGTGGTTCTACAGTTGGTTCAGCTAGATATGTATTCTGTACCTCATTATAGACCCATCTGTGGTTGGTTCAGCTAGATATGTATTCTGTATCTCATTATATACCCATCGGTGGTTGGTTCAGCTAGATATGTATTCTGTACCTCTTATAGACCCATCTGGGGTTGGTTCAGCTAGATATGTATTCTGTATCTCATTATATACCCATCGGTGGTTGGTTCAGCTAGATATGTATTCTGTACCTCATTATAGACCCATCGGTGGTTGGTTCAGCTAGATATGTATTCTGTACCTCATTATAGACCCATCGGTGGTTGGTTCAGCTAGATATGTATTCTGTACCTCATTATATACCCATCGGTGGTTGGTTCAGCTAGATATGTATTCTGTACCTCATTATAGACTCATCGGTGGTTGGTTCAGCTAGATATGTATTCTGTACCTCATTATATACCAATCTGTGGTTGGTTCAGCTAGATATGTATTCTGTACTTCATTATATACCCATCGATGGTTGGTTGAGCTAGATATGTGTGCTGTACCTCATTATAGACCCATCTGTGGTTGGTTGCATCACTGCCTGGTACAGCAATTGCTCAGCCTCTGACCGCAAGGCACTACAGAGGGTAAAGCGTACGGCCCAGTACATCACTATGGCTAAGCTGCCTGCCATCCAGGACCTCTACACCAGGCGGTGTCAAAGGAAGGCCCTAAAAATTGTCAAAGACCCCAGCGTCCCCAGTCATAGACTGTTCTCTCTTCTACCACATGGCAAGGGGTACCGGAGTGCCAAGTCTAAAAAAAGGCTTCTCAACAATTTTGTAATTGATTTTACATTAACTCTCCAGTCGCAGGTTGATGTTTGTCATGAATCTTGACCTGGAGGCAGAACTGCGCGATTTCATCTAGATATGCCAGCTGCAAAATCAAAATTGGCTGTGGAAAATAATGTTGTTTTATGGTCTTAATTAAAGGGAAGGATTAACAGTGTGGTTAGGGTTAAGGTAAGGATTAAAATCTGATTGTATTACTTTGTGCCTGTGCCAGCTAGCGACCACTTTGCTGAACTGCCTCCAGGGCAAGATTCAGGACAATAAATGCCAACCTGCCTCCAGAACAAGATTCATGACAATAAATGCCAACCTGCCTCCAGGGCAAGATTCATGACAATAAATGCCAACCTGCCTCCAGGGCAAGATTCATGACAATAAATGCCAACCTGCCTCCAGGGCAAGATTCATGACAATAAATGCCAACCTGCCTCCAGGGCAAGATTCATGACAATAACTGCCAACCTGCCTCCAGGGCAAGATTCATGACAATAAATGCCAACCTGCCTCCAGAACAAGATTCATGACAATAAATGCCAACCTGCCTCCAGAACAAGATTCATGACAATAAATGCCAACCTGCCTCCCAGTCGTCCCCTCCTTATCTTTACAAGACTGCAAAACATGCAAGATAGTGATGTGGGGGTTCCCTCATAACCCTCAGTCCCCAGCTGGGTAGATGGCAGGTTGAATAAAGAGAAGCTAGTGATGTGGGGGTTCTCTCATAACCCTCAGTCCCCAGGTGGGTAGATGGCAGGTTGAATAAAGAGAAGCTAGTGATGTGGGGGTTCTCTCATAACCCTCAGTCCCCAGGTGGGTAGATGGCAGGTTGAATAAAGAGAAGCTAGTGATGTGGGGGTTCTCTCATAAGCCTCAGTCCCCAGGTGGGTAGATGGCAGGTTGAATAAAGAGAAGCTAGTGATGTGGGGGTTCTCTCATAACCCTCCTCTTCATGTAATCTGATTCATTATGATCTAGGATCAGGTCCCCCCTCTCCATGTAATCTGATTCATTATGATCTAGGATCAGGTCCCCCCTCTCCATGTAATCTGATTCATTATGATCTAGGATCAGGTCCCCCCTCTCCATGTAATCTGATTCATTATGATCTAGGATCAGGTCCCCCCTCTCCATGTAATCTGATTATGATCTAGGATCAGGTCCCTCCTCTCCATGTAATCTGATTCATTATGATCTAGGATCAGGTCCCCCCTCTCCATGTAATCTGATTCATTATGATCTAGGATCAGGTCCCTCCTCTCCATGTAATCTGATTCATTATGATCTAGGATCAGGTCCCCCCTCTCCATGTAATCTGATTCATTATGATCTAGGATCAGGTCCCCCCTCTCCATGTAATCTGATTCATTATGATCTAGGATCAGGTCCCCCCTCTCCATTTAATCTGATGCATTATGATCTAAAAGGCTAAACTGATCCTAGATCAGCTCTCCTACTCTTTATGAATACTGTCACAGGTGACTCCTCGAGATGATTTATAAGTTATATTCTTTAAGAATCAATTAGTATCATTCATTGAACTGCTTTGCCATGAACAGATCTGTGAGGTGTTTAACTTAAAGGTTCTATATAGACTTTATGGTCATTTTAATGGGGTTGAACAATAGATGGACCCCACACAGAACTTCCAGCAATGCCACATCTTCAGTAACCAAGTATTCCAGACACTCTCTTCATATGAACCAGTTGTTATTAAATGAAGGTTTGTGGACAGAAAACCTGTGTCTACGGTAGGATTCTAGTCTAATCTGGGATGGTTCCTCTGTTCCTAGATATTCAGGAACAGTCGGAGGTGGAGGGGGCTGTGGAGACATTATCCTGACAGCGCTTGTGGAAGGGTGGAACCAAACCCAACCATAACCCTAACCCAGTTAAACTATTAAGAGGGGAAGAGGGGTTACTCCCCAACACTCCAATGTACTTAACTTATGGATTACTTTTACACTTACAGTAGCAGAACCTTCTGGAGAAGCGCCTGATGTTTATCCCGACACCCTGCTGAGGTAGATCACATGGAGCTCAGGAGGGATCTTCATACGTATCACAGGAAATTAAAACTACTTGATCATTTTAATTGTGATACTGATAATCAAACCGTTTATTAGTTCATCCCACTGGGAACCCACGCTGCAGTTAGTGTCTCATATGATGCAGACCTTCATTCAAAAGTACTCCACATCTTTTAGTACATTTAGGTTTTATGTGGCAGGGACAGATAACCAGACAAAACAGGAACGTAAAGCATTAAAGTCCTTAATTAAGTAAGAATTCTAACGTAGTTTTAAAACCAGCGGATAAAGGATCAAAGATTGTTATGTTGGATAAAACCCAGTACCTCATAGAGGCTAAAAGACAATTGAGTCAAAACATTCTAGACCACTGACTCATTCACTGCAGCAGGAGACCCAGAGACAAATTAGGCAGATTATAGGGGACTTAGATCATTTTATAAATCCTGTCACGGAAACATCCAAGCTTCATCAAAAACACTTATGAATTTGTGAGAAAACTGAAAGAAATTTGTGTGCCTCATGAAACTGTTTTTCTCAATAAATATTGACATGTTTGTACACCAACATTGACACCAACTTGGGTCTTAGAGCAATTTAAAAATAAAATCATAGATATCTGGACATAGATAGAACTGATGAGGCATTATTACAATTACTAGAACTCAGCCTAACAAGAAATTACTTTGAATTCAAATCTAATTGTTTTCTTCAAATGCATGGTACAGCTATGGGGAAGAAGTTCACCCCGTCATATGCCAATATTTGTATGGCTGAATGGGAAAAATTAGTCTTCCAAAAATGCATAAATCTTACACCCTTGTATCTACGGTATTTAGAATTTATGGAATTTGTGCAGATTTTGAGTACACATCATCCGTCAATCACGATTAAACATAATATTCAGCCGGAACAAATATAATTTTTGGACACTGAGGTATTTTCTGTAGAAGGTAGTGATAACATGAAGCAATTAGCAACAAAGGTTTATTTCAAACCTACGGACACTCATGCCCTCTTACACAAAACATGTTTTCATCCAAAACACACATACAGAGGCTTGATAAAGTCACAGCTTATCAGATTTCACAGGATTTGTACACAGGAAAACATGTGAAGGAGGATATAGGAATAATTTAAGGCTCTTAGGCCCAGAGGTTATTTCAAATGTTTCCTCTGCACCATAAGAACAGAGGTGAGCACTATGTTTGGAACTGAACCTATACATGAGGGGACCAGTAATGAGGGAAGTGTTATCCCATTGGTCACCACATATTCACAGTCTTCTATGAAGTTTAACTCTGTAGTGAAGGGTCCTTTCCAGCAGAGGAGGTGGAGGTTCTCCCACAATTCAGAGTAATATCAGCATACCAGTGATATACACATTTGAAAGATATGCTGGTACACTCTGGATTTAGGGATAAGGCAGTGTGGAGTGGATTACATTTTAGACAAGTAAAATATATTCATAACAAATTGTCAGGTTTAGGGGCTCCAGTATGGGAGGTTTTTCAACTGAAGACCACCAACATTGTATATTGTATTGAATGTCTACAATGTAGATAAGTGTATACTGGAGAAACCAGGAACTCCTTGGAAGCCAGACCCAAACACCTATATCATATAAGTAAAGAGTCTGTCTAAACCCCAAACACCTATATCATATAAGTAGAGTCTGTCAAAACCCCAAACACCTATATCATATAAGTAGAGTCTGTCAAACCCCAAACACCTATATCATATAAGTAGAGTCTGTCTAAACCCCAAACACCTATATCATATAAGTAAAGAGTCTGTCTAAACCCCACACACCTATATCATATAAGTAAAGAGTCTGTCTAAACCCCAAACACCTATATCATATAAGTAAAGAGTCTGTCAAAACCCCTAACACCTATATCATATAAGTAGAATCTGTCAAAACCCCTAACACCTATATCATATAAGTAAAGAGTCTGTCAAACCCCAAACACCTATATCATATAAGTAAAGAGTCTGTCTAAACCCCAAACACCTATATCATATAAGTAAAGAGTCTGTCTAAACCCCAAACACCTATATCATATAAGTAAAGAGTCTAGCAAAACCCCACTATAGATCTCATCCAGTAGCTCAGCTAAGAATAGCAGGGTTGGAATCTAACCAAGGGCGGTTGTTAACACACAGACAGACTAAGGAGCGATTTTGGATGCATAAATTGGGTGCTATTGATCCCACAGAGCAGATATTGAGAGCAGATATATATAGAGAGAGCAGAGAGATAGATAGAGAGCATATATATAGAGAGAGAGAGCAGAGAGAGAGATGGAGAGAGCAGATATATATATAGAGAGAGAGCAGAGAGAGATGGAGAGAGCAGAAATAGAGAGAGAGAGAGCAGAGAGACAGATAGAGAGCAGATATATATATATATCTATATATATATATATATATATAGAGAGAGAGAGAGAGAGAGAGAGAGAGAGAGAGAGAGAGAGAGAGAGAGAGAGAGAGAGAGAGAGAGAGAGAGAGAGAGAGAGAGAGAGAGAGAGAGAGATGGAGAGAGCAGATATATAGAGAGAGAGCAGAGAGATAGAGAGAAGATATATAGAGAGAGAGAGCAGAGAGAGAGATAGAGAGCAGACATACATATATACATATATATATATATATATATATATAGAGAGAGAGAGAGAGAGAGAGAGAGAGAGAGAGAGAGAGAGAGAGAGAGAGGGGGGGGGGCTAGGAGTTAGTGCCTAGGGGCTAGGAGTTAGTACCTAGGGGGTAGGGGCTAGGAGTTAGTTCCTAGGAGGTAGGGGCTAGGAGTTAGTACCTAGGGGTAGGGGCTAGGAGTTAGTTCCCTAGGAGTTATGGGCTAGGAGTTAGTGCCTAGGAGGCAAGGGGTAGGAGTTAGTGACTAGGAGAGGAGGTAGGGGCTAGGAGTTAGTTCCTAAGAGGTAGGGGCTAGGAGTTAGTTCGTAAGAGGTAGGGGCTAGGACTTAGTTCCTAGGAGGTAGGGGCTAGGACTTAGTTCCTAGGAGGTAGGGGCTAGGAGCTGGTTCCTAAGAGGTAGGGGCTAGGAGTTAGTTCCTAGGAGTAGGGGCTAAGAGTTAGTTCCTAGGAGTAGGGGCTAAGAGTTAGTTCCTAGGAGTAGGGGCTAAGAGTTAGTTTCTAAGAGGTAGGGGCTAGGAGCTGGTTCCTAAGAGGTAGGGGCTAGGAGCTGGTTCCTAAGAGGTAGGGGCTAGGAGTTAGTTCCTAAGAGGTAGGGGCTAAGAGTTAGTTCCTAAGAGGTAGGGGCTAGGAGTTAGTTCCTAGGAGGTAGGGGCTAGGAGTTAGTTCCTAAGAGGTAGGGGCTAGGAGTTAGTTCGTAGGAGGTAGGGGCTAGGTGTTAGTTCCTAGGAGGTAGGGGCTAGGAGTTAGTTCCTAGGGTCAGAGTCTGTCAACTCTGACCTTTGTCTTTGTGCCATGAGAGAGACCATCTGTCTGTCAACTCTGACCTTTGTTTTTGCCTCAAGATCTCCAAAGACATTCTGTCTCAAAGACAAGGAAAGCCTGAGTTCCGTAAGTCACAGCCATGACAACATGTCTGTTTGCTGCTGAATGTCTTCAGGATGAATCACCTTCTCTGACAGGGAGGGGGTCAGCTGATCCAGTCTGGTGGTTCTGTTGTAGTCAGAGTTCCACAGAGGGGTCAGCTGATCCAGTCTGGTGGTTCTGTAGTAGTGCAGAGTTCCACAGAGGGGGTCAGCTGATCCAGTCCAGTGGTTCTGTAGTAGTGCAGAGTTCCACAGAGGGGGTCAGCTGATCCAGTCTGGTGGTTCTGTAGTAGTGCAGAGTTCCACAGAGGGGGTCAGCTGATCCAGTCCAGTGGTTCTGTAGTAGTGCAGAGTTCCACAGAGGGGGTCAGCTGATCCAGTCCAGTGGTTCTGTAGTAGTGCAGAGTTCCACAGAGGGGTCAGCTGATCCAGTCTGGTGGTTCTGTTGTAGTGCAGAGTTCCACAGAGGGGTCAGCTGATCCAGTCTGGTGGTTCTGTAGTAGTGCAGAGTTCCACAGAGGGGGTCAGCTGATCCAGTCCAGTGGTTCTGTAGTAGTGCAGAGTTCCACAGAGGGGTCAGCTGATCCAGTCCTGTGGTTCTGTTGTAGTGCAGAGTTCCACAGAGGGAGTCAGCTGATCCAGTCTGGTGGTTCTGTAGTAGTGCAGAGTTCCACAGAGGGGGTCAGCTGATCCAGTCCTGTGGTTCTGTAGTAGTGCAGAGTTCCACAGAGGGGGTCAGCTGATCCAGTCTGGTGGTTCTGTAGTAGTGCAGAGTTCCACAGAGGGGGTCAGCTGATCCAGTCTGGTGGTTCTGTAGTAGTGCAGAGTTCCACAGAGGGGGTCAGCTGATCCAGTCTGGTGGTTCTGTTGTAGTGCAGAGTTCCACAGAGGGGTCAGCTGATCCAGTCTGGTGGTTCTGTTGTAGTGCAGAGTTCCACAGAGGGGGTCAGCTGATCCAGTCTGGTGGTTCTGTTGTAGTGCAGAGTTCCACAGAGGGAGTCAGCTGATCCAGTCTGGTGGTTCTGTTGTAGTGCAGAGTTCCACAGAGGGAGTCAGCTGATCCAGTCTGGTGGTTCTGTTGTAGTGCAGAGTTCCACAGAGGGAGTCAGCTGATCCAGTCTGGTGGTTCTGTAGTAGTGCAGAGTTCCACAGAGGGGGTCAGCTGATCCAGTCTGGTGGTTCTGTAGTAGTGCAGAGTTCCACAGAGGGGGTCAGCTGATCCAGTCTGGTGGTTCTGTTGTAGTGCAGAGTTCCACAGAGGGGTCAGCTGATCCAGTCTGGTGGTTCTGTTGTAGTGCAGAGTTCCACAGAGGGGGTCATCTGATCCAGTCTGGTGGTTCTGTTGTAGTGCAGAGTTCCACAGAGGGAGTCAGCTGATCCAGTCTGGTGGTTCTGTTGTAGTGCAGAGTTCCACAGAGGGGGTCAGCTGATCCAGTCTGGTGGTTCTGTTGTAGTGCAGAGTTCCACAGAGGGGTCAGCTGATCCAGTCTGGTGGTTCTGTTGTAGTGCAGAGTTCCACAGAGGGAGTCAGCTGATCCAGTCTGGTGGTTCTGTTGTAGTGCAGAGTTCCACAGAGGGAGTCAGCTGATCCAGTCTGGTGGTTCTGTTGTAGTGCAGAGTTCCACAGAGGGGGTCAGCTGATCCAGTCCTGTGGTTCTATTGTAGTGCAGAGTTCCACAGAGGGGGTCAGCTGATCCAGTCTGGTGGTTCTGTTGTAGTGCAGAGTTCCACAGAGGGGGTCAGCTGATCCAGTCTGGTGGTTCTGTAGTAGTGCAGAGTTCCACAGAGGGAGTCAGCTGATCCAGTCTGGTGGTTCTGTTGTAGTGCTGACCCCCTCTGTGGAACTCTGCACTACAACAGAACCACCAGACTGGAAGCTTAATCTGATTGTTTCTCTTCTGTTCTTGTTGACTTGTTATGTCCTAGCCCCTATGCTAAACCCTATAGGGTAAGAATATCAAAGCACACACACACCTGAATCTCTTTATGTATATCTCAGTAACATCAGATATTATATTAACCCGTGAGGTTCAGTGCTTCTACATAATCCATGTGTTCACATATTTTATTCCATGGTCCTTTACTCCATCCTTTGCTCCATCCTTTATTCCATGGTCCTTTACTCCATCCTTTATTCCATGGTCCTTTACTCCATCCTGTATTCCATGGTCCTTTGCTCCATCCTTTATTCCATGGTCCTTTACTCCATCCTTTATTCCATGGTCCTTTACTCCATCCTTTATTCCATGGTCCTTTGCTCCATCCTTTATTCCATGGTCCTTTGCTCCATCCTTTATTCCATGGTCCTTTACTCCATCCTTTATTCCATGGTCCTTTACTCCATCCTTTATTCCATGGTCCTTTACTCCATCCTTTACTCCATGGTCCTTTACTCCCTCCTTTATTCCATGGTCCTTTACTCCATCCTTTATTCCATGGTCCTTTGCTCCATCCTTTATTCCATGGTCCTTTACTCCATCCTTTATTCCATGGTCCTTTACTCCATCCTTTATTCCATGGTCCTTTACTCCATCCTTTATTCCATGGTCCTTTACTCCATCCTGTATTCCATGGTCCTTTACTCCATCCTTTATTCCATGGTCCTTTACTCCATCCTTTATTCCATGGTCCTTTGCTCCATCCTTTATTCCATGGTCCTTTACTCCATCCTTTATTCCATGGTCCTTTACTCCATCCTTTATTCTATGGTCCTTTGCTCCATCCTTTATTCCATGGTCCTTTACTCCATCCTTTATTCCATGGTCCTTTGCTCCATCCTTTATTCCATGGTCCTTTACTCCATCCTTTATTCCATGGTCCTTTACTCCATCCTTTATTCCATGGTCCTTTGCTCCATCCTTTATTCCATGGTCCTTTACTCCATCCTTTATTCCATGGTCCTTTACTCCATCCTTTATTCCATGGTCCTTTACTCCATCCTTTATTCCATGGTCCTTTGCTCCATCCTTTATTCCATGGTCCTTTACTCCATCCTTTATTCCATGGTCCTTTGCTCCATCCTTTATTCCATGGTCCTTTACTCCATCCTGTATTCCATGGTCCTTTACTCCATCCTTTATTCCATGGTCCTTTACTCCATCCTTTATTCCATGGTCCTTTATTCCATAGTCCTTTACTCCATGGTCCTTTACTCCATCCTTTACTCCATGGTCCTTTACTCCATCCTGTATTCCATGGTCCTTTACTCCATCCTGTATTCCATGGTCCTTTGTAACGTGTCTGCAGTGGGGAAAGGCTTACCGACGTGTGTTCATTTGGTCAGAGCGTCCTAGAGCATATCACTGTTAAATCTTATTGTTGCATATTCAGCAGGTACCAGATTAGTTATGGACCTGGTGAAATGTGGAAGCTACACCGTCCACTAGGGGCAACGTGAGTGGCTATTACCATCTAGTAGGGGCAACGTGAGTGGCTATTACCATCTAGTAGGGGCAACGTGAGTGGCTATTACCATCTAGTAGGCTGGCGGCTTGCTAAGAGATTGAGGACCGGGGTGGTGATTGAGGCCAAGGGTGGTCTTGTGGCCCGTGTGGTGGAGGAGTGTTTTAAACAGTGTCAGAGGATCAAACCCTGTTAAAAAATCCCCCTCCACTTTACCACATTTGGTTTGACCCTCTACAATTGTCCTTGGACTGTACCGAGTTTTATATGGCAACAACAAAACATTATGCTTTCATTGTTTTCCTACATGATTTGCACATATAAAATGTGTCTGTGTTTTCCTTATAAATAGTTGTAACAATAACAATCCAGTCCTGAAATAAAACACACACCCGTGATGTAACTGCAGTAGCAGAATTACACCATGGCTTGAAGTTTTAATTACACCACGTGTTGCCATATTTTAGCTGTCAGTCAAACTCGGCAAACGTGAAACTAAAACTTAAATTCAGCCATTGATTCTGAATAGTTAAGATTAGCGTTAAGGTTTGGAAAAGCTTTAATACAACATAAACCTTTCTAGCGCAGGAATTGAACACACAACCTTTGGATTGGGAGTCTGCAGGTAATATATATATACAGTGGGGGAAAAAAGTATTTGACCCCTGCTGATTTTGTACGTTTGCCCACTTACAAAGAAATGAACAGTGAGAGACAACAAAAAAGTCCAGAAACAACAAAAAAATCCAGAAAAACGCATGTCAAAAATGTTATTAAATGATTTGCATTTTAATGAGGGAAATAAGTATTTGACCCCTCTGCAAAACATGACTTAGTACTTGGTGGCAAAACCCTTGTTGGCAATCACAGAGGTCAGACGTTTCTTGTAGTTGGCCACCAGGTCTGTACACATCTCAGGAGGGATTTTGTCCCACTCCTCTTTGCAGATCTTCTCCAAGTCATTAAGGTTTCGAGGCTGACGTTTGGCAACTCGAACCTTCAGCTCCCTCCACAGATTTTCTATGGGATTAAGGTCTGGAGACTGGCTAGGCCACTCCAGGACCTTAATGTGCTTCTTCTTGAGCCACTCCTTTGTTGCCTTGGCCGTGTGTTTTTGGTCATTGTCATGCTGGAATACCCATCCACGACCCATTTTCAATGCCCTGGCTGAGGGAAGGATGCTCTCACCCAAGATTTGACGGTACATGGCCCCGTCCATCGTCCCTTTGATGCGGTGAAGTTGTCCTGTCCCCTTAGCAGAAAAACACCCCCAAAGCATAATGTTTCCACGTCCATGTTTGACGGTGGTGATGGTGTTCTTGGGGTCATAGGCAGCATTCCTCCTCCTCCAAACACGGCGAGTTGAGTTGATGCCAAAGAGCTCCTTTTTGGTCTCATCTGACCACAACACTTTCACCAGTTGTCCTCTGAATCATTCAGATGTTCATTGGCAAACTTCAGACGGGCATGTATATGTATTCTTGAGCAGGGGGACCTTGCGGGCGCTGCAGGATTTCAGTCCTTCACGGCGTAGTGTGTTACCAATTGTTTTCTTGGTGACTATGGTCCCAGCTGCCTTGAGATCATTGACAAGATCCTCCTGTGTAGTTCTGGGCTGATTCCTCACCGTTCTCATGATCATTGCAACCCCACGAGGTGAGATCTTGCATGGAGCCCCAGGCTGAGGGATATTGACAGTTCTTTTGTGTTTCTTCCATTTGCGAATAATCGCACCAAATGTTGTCACCTTCTCACCAAGCTGCTTGGCGATGGTCTTGTAGCCCATTCCAGCCTTGTGTAGGTCTACAATCTTGTCCCTGACATTCTTGGAGAGCTCTTTGGTCTTGGCCATGGTGGAGAGTTTGGAATCTGATTGATTGATTGCTTCTGTGGACAGGTGTCTTTTTTACAGGTAACAAGCTGCGGTTAGGAGCACTCCCTTTAAGAGTGTGCTCCTAATCTCAGCTTGTTACCTGTATAAAAGACACCTGGGAGCCAGAAATCTTCTGATTGAGAGGGGGTCAAATACTTATTTCCCTCATTAATATGCAAACCAATTTATAACATTTCTGACATGAGTTTTTCTGGATCTTTTTGTTGTTATTATGTCTCTCACTGTTCAAATAAACCTACCATTAAAATTATAGACTGATCCTTTCTTTATCAGTGGACAAACGTACAAAATCAGCAGGGGATCAAATACTTTTTCCCCCCACTGTTTACATGGACCATGTCTTACTGAGCCTTACCATAAGTCCACTCCAGTTTCTTCAACTGTCTTCTGACTGTGATTAGAGTGATGTTGATGTGCCATGAAGCCAGCATATTACAGATGACCGATCGCTCATCATCTTCATTCATCAGTGAATCGATGGCTTGAATAGTCTCTCTGGAAATAGAGGTGACAGCTGATGCATTGGTCCAGAGACAGGCGGTATTGGCATGTTTACTACAGTATGTACTATAGGCTGTGTTTACTACAGTATGTACTGTAGACTGTGTTTACTACAGTATGTACTGTTGGCTGTGTTTACTACAGTATGTACTGTAGGCTGTGTTTACTACAGTATGTACTGTAGACTATGTTTACTTGTCAGACAGTAGCCTAATAAACAAATGCAGGCAGCTTCTATCATGAAAATGCTTTAAATGCTTTATTATCCAAATGTTTACAGTGTGTGTGGGTGACCTCATGCAACCGCAAAATGTCATATAAAGCTGTACAGTACTGTATTTCTTCATCAGCATCTTTATGCTTTCCTTAATAAAATAATGATAAAAATTCTCTTTCAAAATGCAGATGTTTATTTAGTTATGGATCCATAATGAATTAATATGGGAATAAATATCGATTACAGAAATATTGGAATAAAGTTGTCTAATGAAGGTAAACAAATTGTTGCTTACTGGAAAATACTAGTACAGTTCCATTATGGCTATTAGAAGGGCTATTACCAGAACAATAGACTTGCCTATTAGCAGGGCTATTAGCAGAACAATAGACTTGTCTATTAGCAGGGCTATTAGCAGAACACTAGGCTTGTCTATTAGCAGGGCTATTAGCAGAACAATAGGCTTGTCTATTAGCAGAACAATATAAGTGTCTATTAGCAGGGCTATTAGCAGAACAATAGACATGTCTATTAGCAGGGCTATTAGCAGAACAATAGACTTGTCTATTAGCAGGGCTATTAGCAGAACAATAGGCTTGTCTATTAGCAGGGCTATTAGCAGAACAATATACTTGTCTATTAGCAGGGCTATTAGCAGAACAATAGCCTTGTCTATTAGCAGGGCTATTAGCAGAACAATAGACTAGTCTATTAGCAGGGCTATTAGCAGAACAATAGACTTGTCTATTAGCAGGGCTATTAGCAGAACAATAGGCTTGTCTATTAGCAGGGCTATTAGCAGAACAATAGGCTTGTCTATTAGCAGAACAATAGAAGTGTCTATTAGCAGGGCTATTAGCAGAACAATAGACTTGTCTATTAGCAGGGCTATTAGCAGAACAATAGGCTTGTCTATTAGCAGGGCTATCAGCAGAACAATAGACTTGTCTATTAGCAGGGCTATTAGCAGAACAATAGACTTGCCTAGAAGGAGGGCAGGGGGAGAATTCTATCGTCAAATGTATTTATTAGTTAGGTTGGCTGTATCAAGCATCATCTGTGTCAGGGGAGGTTTTGGCTGGCCGGGATGTTCTTCTCTCCCTCTAAAAACATCAATAAATATTTTGCCGTTTATAAATATTATTTTATCCTTCGTTCAGATTACAATCGCTTACTTTAGTTTTATTGAGAACTAAATATCTCCAGATTATCGTTATATATAGCCTACCCAATGTGGATGACTATTTCAGCACCGTTTCGCTCTGCTCTGAGACAAGGATGGAGAAACGAAAATGTTCAATTATATTCCATGATATTCTTTTTTTGAAAACGAAATCATCTCCAAAATATTGTATATATTATCAAGATGATGGGACAGTTATATAGCCCCGGCACCTCATTCATGGCTTTGGATCATTTACATTTACATTTAAGTCATTTAGCAGACGCTCTTATCCAGAGCGACTTACAAATTGGTGCATTCACCTTATGATATCAGTGGAACAACCACTTTACAATAGAACATCTAAATCTTTTTAGGGGGGGGGGTTAGAAGGATTACTTTATCCTATCCTAGGTATTCCTTAAAGAGGTGGGGTTTCAGGTGTCTCCGGAAGGTGGTGATTGACTCCGCTGTCCTGGCGTCGTGAGGGAGCTTGTTCCACCATTGGGGTGCCAGAGCAGAGAACAGTTTTGACTGGGCTGAGCGGGAACTGTGCTTCCGCAGAAGTAGGGGGGCCAGCAGGCCAGAGGTGGATGAACGCAGTGCCCTCGCTTGGGTGTAGGGCCTGATCAGAGCCTGAAGGTAGTATGTTCTTACAAAAAAAGGTTTTAAATTCTCTAGTACAGCCACTATTGAAGGCTATCGAATGATTCTCAAAGATACCATCTGGTGGTCAAACTAGCACAAACTAGCATTAACCTCTTCACTATAGGGGGCAGTATTTTCACGGCCGGATGAAAAACGTACCCAAATTAAACTGCCTCCTACTCAGACTCAGAAGGTAGGATATGCATATGTCATGACGTTGCCCTCTTTGGGTACAGCGAGCACAGTTGACCCCCTCCCCCTGCACCATCCCCCTACTTCTGCACCATCTCCCTCTGTCTCCTACACCCAGGCTGCTGTGGTCAGAAGGCGGTCGTAAATTCCAAAGGGAATGTCCTGCCTCATGGCCACAGTTTTGAGACAGAGTGGTTTCATAGAGAGACAAAGTAATTCTTCCACCTCACAGGACGGGGGAACCGAACGACATTTATGTTCTGGAGAAGGTATAAAAGATCGGTGAAGACTCCAGCTACGAACTGGTCCGTTTGGTACAATTTTGTGAAACTCATGAGAGACAATACGGCCATATTACCATAATAAGGTTTATATACTAGCCTCAGCGATGAGACTTACATCGAATGGTTGTATAAAATTAATGAATAAGGATAAAGCTATTTGGAATATGTTGGGATGCTTGTAAGATATTAATGTGAGAGAATTGTATTTTCTGTTTAAAGTTTTACCAAGTCATCGGCACGCCCCCAGGGACACAGACAGGACAAGGCGTCATGTGACAGCCTTTTCTACGTTCAGTATATGAACCCCCACCCAGGGTTTATTTCGCCAGACCAGCTTACCTCCATAACAAGAGGGCCAAGGTTTGACCATGCATTCCTCTACTGAACTTTAACCATACCACATGCTTAAACTATTAGACTACCGACAGAATAAGAACAAGTCTTTGATATTAATTACTAGTCTGCAGCTAGGAATTCGGTATCATTGAACGCGAAGACCGCCGAAACATCTCTTCTATAACGACATTAATGAATGTCACTTTGAAAGATCCAGTCTAACCGAGAGAGAGAGAGAGAGAGAACGCGAGGACAAGAACTCTCCAACAGAACAGAACTTTTCAACATCCCGACGACACCCTGAGCGTAAATATATATATTGATTGCAATTGTTCCCGAATGAGTGAGCGTTCATGTGCAAAGGATTAGCATTCCAATTGTATAATATTCATCTCTGAACCAACTCTTTTGTTTAACCTGTTAGGGCTAGGTGGCAGTATTTACACCGCCGGATAAAAAACATACCCGATTTAATCTGGTTACCACTCCTACCCAGTAACTAGAATATGCATATACTTATTAGATATGGATAGAAAACACCCTAAAGTTTCTAAAACTGTTTGAATGGTGTCTGTGAGTATAACAGAACTCATATGGCAGGCAAAAACCTGAGAGATTCCTTTACAGGAAGTGGCCTGTCTGACCATTTCTTGGCCTTCTTTCTCATCTCTATCCATTACAAAGGATCTCTGCTGTTACGTGACACTTCCTACGGCTCCAATGGGCTCTCAGAGCCCGGGAAAAAGCTGAATGACGTAATTCAAAGCCCTGGCTGAAACACACGAGCGCTTTTGCTAAGTGGTCTATCAGAGGACAAAGGGCTTAGGCTCGTGCACTGGCCGCCCCCGTCTTTCTGTTTTTCCCTCTATTTACCGAAACGCAGATTCCCGGTCGGAATATTATCGCTTTTTTACGAGATAAATTGCATAAAAATTGATTTTAAACAGCGGTTGACATGCTTTGAAGTACGGTAATGGAATATTTAGACATTTTTTGTCACGAAATGCGCCATGCGCACGACCCTGATTTACCATTTCGGATAGTGTCTAGAACGCACAAACAAAAAGCCGCTGTTTGGATATAACGATGGATTATTTGGGACCAAACCAACATTTGTTATTGAAGTAGAAGTCCTGGGAGTGCATTCTGACGAAGAACAGGAAAGATAATAACATTTTTCTTATAGTAAATCTGATTTTGGTGAAGGCTAAACTTGCCGGGTGTCTAAATAGCTAGCCCGTGATGGCTGGGCTATGTACTTAGAATATTGCAAAATGTGCTTTCACCAAAAAGCTATTTTAAAATCGGACATATCGAGTGCATAGAGGAGTTCTGTATCTATAATTCTTAAAATAATTGTTATGCTTTTTGTGAACGTTTATCGTGAGTAATTTAGTAAATTGTTAGTAAATTCCCCGGAAGTTTGCGGGGGGTATGCTAGTTCTGAACGTCACATGCTAATGTAAAAAGCTGTTTTTTGATATAAATATGAACTTGATTGAACAAAACATGCATGTATTGTATAACATAATGTCCTAAGTGTGTCATCTGATGAAGATCATCAAAGGTTAGTGCTGCATTTAGCTGTCTTCTGGGTTTTTGTGACATTATATGCTAGCTTGAAAAATGGGTGTCTGATTATTTCTGGCTGGGTACTCTGCTGACATAATCTAATGTTTTGCTGTCGTTGTAAAGCCTTTTTGAAATCGGACAGTGTGGTTAGATTAACCTGTTAGGGCTAGGGGGCAGTATTGACACGGCTGGATAAAAAAACATACCCGATTTAATCTGGTTACCACTCCTACCCAGTAACTAGAATATGCATATACTTATTACATATGGATAGAAAACACCCTACATTTTCTAAAACTGTTTGAATGGTGTCTGTGAGTATAACAGAACTCATTTGGCAGGCAAAACCCTGAGACATTTTCTGACAGGAAGTGGATACCTGATGTGTTGTATTACCTTTAAACCTATCCCATTGAAAAACACAGGGGCTGAGGAATATTTTGGCACTTCCTATTGCTTCCACTAGATGTCACCAGCCTTTACAAAGTGTTTTGAGTCTTCTGGAGGGAGATCTGACCGAACAAGAGCCATGGAACGATGATGGCCCATTAGACACCTGGCGCGCGAGTTCATGTTGGGTACCCTCGTTCCAATACGTTATAAAAGAGTATGCATTCGTCAACCTTGAATATTATTCATGTTCTGGTTAAAAAAGGCCCTAATGATTTATGCTATACAACGTTTGACATGTTTGAACGAACGTAAATATATTTTTTCCCCTCGTTCATGACGAGAAGTCCGGCTGGCTTAGATCATGTGCTAACAAGACGGAGATTTTTGGACATAAATGATGAGCTTTTTTTAACAAAACTACATTCGTTATGGACCTGTGATACCTGGAAGTGACATCTGATGAAGAGAATCAAAGGTAATGGATTATTTACATAGTATTTTCGATTTTAGATCTCCCCAACATGACGTCTAGTCTGTATCGCAACGCGTATTTTTCTGGGCGCAGTGCTCAGATTATTGCAAAGTGTGATTTCCCAGTAAGGTTATTTTTAAATCTGGCAAGTTGATTGGGTTCAAGAGATGTAAATCTATAATTCTTTAAATGACAATATAATATTTTACCAATGTTTTCTAATTTTAATTATTTAATTTGTGGTGTTGACTTGACTGCCGGTTATTGGAGGGAAACAATTTCCTCAACATCAATGCCATAGTAAAACGCTGTTTTTGGATATAAATATGAACTTGATAGAACTAAAAATGCATGCATTGTCTAACATAATGTCCTAGGAGTGTCATCTGATGGAGATTGTAAAAGGTTAGTGCATCATTTTAGCTGGTTTTATGGTTTTGGTGACCCTGTCTTTGAATTGACAAAACATTACACACAACTCTTGTAAATGTACTGTCCTAACATACTCTAAATTTATGCTTTCGCCGTAAAACCTTTTTGAAATCGTAAAACGTGGTTAGATTAAGGAGATGTTTATCTTTCAAAGGGTGTAAAATAGTTGTATGTTTGAAAAATTTGAATTTTGACATTTATTTGGATTCAAATTTGCCGCTCTTGAAATGCACCTGCTGTTGATGGAGTGCACCACGGGTGGGACGCTAGCGTCCCACCTAGCCCATAGAGGTTAACGAGAGTCTTGTCTTTAAAATGCTGTAAAATAGTCATATGTTTGAGAAATTGAAGTAATAGCATTTCTAAGGTATTTGAAAATCGCGCCACAGGATTCAACTGGCTTTTACGTAGGTAGGACGATTTGGTGCCACCTAGCCCAGAGAGGTTAACAAGCCGCCATGCCGGTTTAGCCCACTAGGGCACATTCCTCTACCATTTCTTTGTAACGATACCTACTGTTTTGTATGCCTTTCTGTGAATTACTTAGTTTAGTAAATAAATGATTTTAAGACAATTGACGTATGGATGACTCACAGTGAGGACTGGGTTCGTGCAGATAATTAACAATTTACGACGCTTGGAATGAGACTGACGAGGTAAAAATACATCATTAAATCAGAGGACTCATAGATCAGATATTATAATGTCTGAAAGTTATATTAGGGAAATTATAACTTTGTAATCTGAATATTTTCCTTGGTGCCCCGACCTCCTAGTTAACCTTTTATGGCTAGGGGGCAGTATTTTCACGGCTGGATAAAAAACGTACCCGATTTAATCTGATTATTAGTCCTGCCCAGAAACTAGAATATGCATATAATTATTAGCTTTGGATAGAAAACACTCCAAAGTTTCTAAAACTGTTTGAATGGTGTCTGTGAGTATAACAGAACTCATTTGGCAGGCCAAAACGTGAGAAGATTCTGTACAGGAAGTACCCTGTCTGACCATTTCTTGAACTTCTTTGCCATCTCTATCCATTACAAAGGATCTCTGCTCTAACGTGACACTTCCTACGTCTTCCATAGGCTCTCAGAGCCCGGGAAAAACCTGAATGTCGTCATTCCAGCCCCAGGCTGAAACACATTATCGCCTTTCTCAAGTGGCCGATCAAAGGACTGTGGGCTTAGGCGCGTGCACTGGCCGCCCCCGTCTTTGTGTTTTTTCCTCTGTTTACCGAAAAGGAGATTCCCGGTCAGAATATTATCGCTTTTTTCCGAGATAAATTGCATAAAAATTGATTTTAAACAGCGGTTGACATGCTTCGAAGTACGGTAATGGAATATTTAGAATTTTTTTGTCACGAAATGCGCCATGCGCTCGACCCTGATTTACCATTTCGGATAGTTTCTGGAACACACGAACAAAACGCCCCCCATCGGATATAACGATGGATTATTTGGAACCAAACCAACATTTGTTATTGAAGTAGCAGTCCTGGGAGTGCATTCTGACGAAGACAACAAAAGGTAATCAAACTTTTGTAATAGTAAATCTGATTTTGGTGAAGGCTAAACTTGCCGGGTGTCTAAATAGCTAGCCCGTGATGGCTGGGCTATGTACTTAGAATATTGCAAAATGTGCATTCACCAAAAAGCTATTTTAAAATCGGACATATCGAGTGCATAGAGGAGTTCTGTATCTATAATTCTTAAAATAATTGTTATGCTTTTTGTGAACGTTTATCGTGAGTAATTTAGTAAATTGTTAGCAAATTCCCCGGAAGTATGCTAGTTCTGAACGTCACATGCTAATGTAAAAAGCTGTTTTTTGATATAAATATGAACTTGATTGAACAAAACATGCATGTATTGTATAACATAATGTCCTAGGTGTGTCATCTGATGAAGATCATCAAAGGTTAGTGCTGCATTTAGCTGTCTTCTGGGTTTTTGTGACATTATATGCTAGCTTGAAAAATGGGTGTCTGATTATTTCTGGCTTGGTACTCTGCTGACATAATCTAATGTTTTGCTTTCGCTGTAAAGCCTTTTTGAAATCAGACAGTGTGGTTAGATAAAGGAGAGTCTTGTCTTTAAAATGCTGTGAAATAGTCATATGTTTGAAAAATTGAAGTTTTTGTATTTTTGAGGAATTTGTCATTCGCGCCACGCCTATCATTGGATATTGGAGCAGGTGTTCCGCTAGCGGAACGTCTAGATGTAAGAGGTTTTAATTAATTGTTATATATTTTGTCAATGTTTATGATGAGTATTTCTGTAAATTATGGTGCCCATACACCGGATATTTTGGGGTGAATACATTTTCTGAACGTCACGCACCAATGTAAAATGGGTTTTTTGGATATAAATATGAACTTGATGGAACAAAAATTGCATGTATTGTCTAACATAATGTCCTAGGAGTGTCATCTGATGAAGATCGTCAAAGGTTAGTGCATCATTTTAGCTGGTTTTGTGCTTTTGGACGGCGACCCTTGCTTTGAAAATGTCTGTCCTTGCTAAGAAAATGGCTGTGTTGTTGTTTTTTTGCTGTGGTGGTATCCTAACATAATCTAATGTTTTGCTTTCGCTGTAAAGCCTTTTTGAAATCGGACAACGTGGTTGGATTCAGGAGAGGTTTATCTTTCAAATGGTGTAAAATAGTTTTATGTTTGAGAAATGTTTATTATTAGATTTTTTTATGTTTTGAATATCACGCCCTGCTGTTCCATTGGCTGTTGGCTAGGGGTTCCCCTGGCGGAACGGGGTTCCCCTGGCGGAACGTCTGTCCACAACAGGTTAATGGTAAAAGTGGCTGACACTTAAATAACGTGCCATAGAATTCTGCGGCACCATACAAGCTGTCTTTTAAAGGACGAACCACGGTACACTACAAGGTGGACACCCCTTCATAAAATTGGTGCTGTCTTTTCAATGAATTTACCTTCTAACCTTGTTAAACGAAAACAAGCTTCAATCATTACTCATCATCCTTCTCTACAGGGGGAAATGGAAGCTCATCCAGAGTCTGCAGCTCATCAGTCCAATCGTCCTCTGAAAGGAGCATTAAACATGACAGCTGCTGAGATCTTATTAGCCTTTACTATTAGGAGGCACAGATAGCCTTATAATAATAACAATAATATATAGTTAATAATAATCAGGCAAACTAAGCAAAAAATGCACGCTGCTGCCCAGCCACCGCTGCAACCCCAACTTCCAAACAGGGATTCCAACCAAGTTGCAAGCATCCACTCTGGTTTTGGGGGATTTTTCTTAGCAGCAGTGGCGAGATCAGTCACATTAGGAGAGTGATCTGGGAGAACAAAAATACAACATTCATTGCCAATGATTGCACAAGAGCCCCCTTGACCTGCCAGAAGATAGTCAAGAGCCTCTCTGTTTTGCAGAGATAACTTAAGCAATTCTTTTAGTTCCCTATTCAATTGTTCCAGGGCATTTCTACTAGCATTGCCAATTTTCTCTCTGTGTCTAGAGATGTCATGAATTTGGTCTAGGGCACATACAACTCCATACCCAGAGAAAAACACACCAAAGAACCTGGAGGCAGGTGCCTGAGCGTGAGTGACGTCAGCTAGAGACCTCTTATCTCTCCTCATTCCAGGAAGTTTGTAGTGTTTAAACAGAGCCATCAGATCCCTCTCATTATTTGGAACGGTTCTCATAGCTGTTACCACAAACCCAACAGTACAAGTACCTCCCCAGTTCGAGGGCAGGCTATAGTAAGCCATCTTACCACACAGCCAATAGGTGCCATTTGGGGCTCCTCTCAGAGTTGTACTATGTCTGTCAACCCACATTTTAAATGGTTCCTTATCTGCCTGACCATTCTCCTGTATTACTGTTAAATCGCAAGCATTTGATCCATTAAGATTCATAGTACAATTACATTTCAATTCACCCAAATGATGATCTCCATATCCTCTAATACACCAAGGGGCAGTCATCACCCCAGCCACTGAAATGGGCAAGATTGAGACATTACCAGGCCTCAGGTAATAGGATATATTGGGTTGATTATATACCTTAACATTGTTGGTCATAGTATTAAAAGGTATTTTTCCTGCCAATGCTATAGTAAAGTTTACCCATATTGGGACTCCCATAAGTGTCAAGCCTGCCCCTACCTTAACCGGACCCATCCCACACACCCAACAGTCATTTTCTTTGGATGTCTTGTTGGCAACCATTTCTGCTCTAGATAAGAACAAATTGTCCTCATGTTGGTGAGGTCCCAGCAGGGCTGTCCTTCTACGATGACCATCTACTTCTAGTCCATTACTACAGGTCTGCATTGGTTCCTTTGGCTCAGGACTCCTTCTGTCATTACCATCTACTTCTGGGCCACTACTACAGGCCTGCGTTGGTTCCTTTGGCTCAGGACTCCTTCTGTCATTACCATCTACTTCTGGGCCACTACTACAGGCCTGCGTTGGTTCCTTTGGCTCAGGACTCCTTCTGTCATTACCATCTACTTCTGGGCCACTACTACAGGCCTGCGTTGGTTCCTTTGGCTCAGGACTCCTTCTGTCATTACCATCTACTTCTGGGCCACTACTTTGGGCCAGTGATAGCCCCTTTGACTCAGGACTCATTCTGTCATTACCATTTACTTCTGGGCCACTACTCTGGGCCTGCATTGGCCCCTTTGGCTCGGGGCTTATCTCACCATCTGTCAGTTTTCCCACAAGAGGACAACCTACTGTTCTTATTAGCATTCCTGTGCTAACGCAGATGAGGGCCACACTGCACCACCGGAACTGGTTAAGCCCCATCTTCTTCTGGATCAGGAACTGGTGAGGCCCCATCTTCTTCTGGATCAGGAACTCGTCTGCAGTGTGACAGGTGTGTCCAGGATTCTCTCTCAGCAACCTTTACCAAAGTGGGGGTGGTCAGAAGAACTTGGTACTGGCTTCTCCACGGGGGTCCTTCCAACTATTTGTCCTGAAGTCTTTCATACAAATAACAATATCATCAACTATATGAATACACATAACAATATCATCAACTATATGAATACACATAACAATATCATCAACAGTTTGGGGCGGCAGGGAAGCCTAGTAGTTAGAGTGTAGGACTAGCAATTTAAAGGTTGCAAGTTCAAATCCCTGAGCTGACCATGTACAAATATTTCATTCTGCCCCTGAACAGGCAGTTAACCCACTGTTCCTAGGCCGTCATTGAAAATAAGAATTTGTTCTTAGCTGACTTGCCTAGTTAAATAAAGGTAAAATAAAAAACTATTTGATTACTGTGGAAGGACCACCAGAGGGCAGGCTGCTCCCATGGACAGTAGCCCAGCCTGGCATGTGAGTCAAGGTGATCAGAGGAAATTAAGCACAGCTGATGGTACTAATGAGCTATTCTCTTTCCCCTACAAAAGAGAGGGGAGAAGAAAAAAAAGTGTTTCTTCTCCAAGGGACCTACCTTTCGACAGGGAGACGAAGGGAACAAACTACCTCTGGGGAATGGCCACCACCCGAAGGGAGCTCTCCACGGACGGATCGTTAAGGCGGTGACACACCTGTGATTTGTGTCACAGTTTAAAGATACTCTCGTTATGTACCTTGTTCTTGTGAAGAAGAAGATGTTT
Organism: Salmo salar; assembly: GCF_965601325.2. Taxonomy (NCBI): domain Eukaryota; kingdom Metazoa; phylum Chordata; class Actinopteri; order Salmoniformes; family Salmonidae; genus Salmo; species Salmo salar. Next base: position 26,885 of record NW_027675351.1, read on the forward strand.
GTTTTCCATGGGAGATAATCCTTGATTGTGTTGGAGTGATTAAGAAGAAAGAAATACCTCAATAGATAACTTTTTTTTTCCTGACTCGTTTATTCCACCTTTCCGCTTTAGAGCAACCTTAAGGTACTTGGTCTGCTCACAATACAAATAACAATATCATCAAGTATATGAATACACATTACAATATCATCAACTATATTAATACACATTACAATATCATCAACTATATGAATACACATAACAATATCATCAACTATATGAATACACATAACAATATCATCAACTATATTAATACACACAACAATATCATCAACTATATGAATACACATAACAATATCATCAACTATATTAATACACACAACAATATCATCAACTATATGAATACACATAACAATATCATCAACTATATTAATACACGATCGTCGTCTTACCTTTTATCTCTCAATAGAAACAGAGTCTGAATGATCATTCGGTCGTTGAAAGTTACTTTCGTTTGCTCTGCTCATTTACATATCAGGTTCTGCCTGTTCTCTCTCCGAGTCCCTCTCTCTTTACAGCTCTTACAATGTGCCTTGACAAACATTCTACAACTGTCTGGAAGTCTATTGGAGGGATGTGAAACCATTCTTCCACAATAAATTCCATCATTTGGTGTTTTGTTGATGGTGGTGTTCAATTGTGTTGAGACCTGGTGACTGAGACGGCCGTGGCATATTGTGAAACATCAGCAAGTTCAGCAGTCTTCATCACTGAAGCTCCTGCCAAACGTGCCCCAACAATCACCAAGCGTTAAATATTTAAAAAAAATCTTATGCATTTTGCTATTTGCCTCATGACTCCTGCATACTTTGTTGACAACAAACTGTCTTTACCCAACCGTGGGACAGACTATGTTTGTTCCCACACTCGGGACTCTGACTCTCTATTGGTTACACAGACTTTTGGCCTCCCATCCTATTCTAACCACCTCTGACCAGCTTTGTATTCATGTTACCTGATGAAATTGCTGTACAATATGATCTTGTTGCCATCTGGTGCACATTCAGATGTCATAAATCAGCACTGCAGAGCTCTCCCTGTCCTCTGCCGTGCCTTGATTGTATTACTGTTGATGATATCTGGAAATGTGCACCCTGGCCCACCTACTGTTGCTAGACCCAATTCTGACTTGTGCTCTGATATCTGCTGCATTGATTTCTGCTCTCGTAAAAGCCTGGGTTTTCTGCACATTAACACTAGAAACTTATTACCTAAAATGGATCAATTGAAAGTGTGGGTTCACAGCTCCAATCCAGATGTGTTGGTCATTACTGAGATGTGTTTAAGGAAGAGTGTTTTCAACACTGATGTTAACCTTTCTGGTTATAACCTTTTTCAGCAAGACAGATCTTCCAAAGGTGGGGGAGTGGCAATATTTACCAAGGATCACCTTCAGTGCTCAGTTGTCTCCACCAAGTCTGTCCCCAAAAAATGTGATTTGCTGGTTTTAAGAATTAAACTTTCCAATAGCTCTTTGTTGACTGTTGCTGGGTGTTATCGTCCTCCATCAGCACCGGCCTGTACCCTACCTGTCCTAAGCTCTCTCCTGGTCCCTTACACCAAGTCTAAATTTGGTAACCTAAACTGGGATATGCTTAAACCACCTGACCAAGTCCGAAAGCAATAGGACTCCCTAAATCTTTCTCAGATTATCACCAATCCCACAAGGTATGACTCCAAACACCCAGAAAAGGCTACTCTCCTCGATGTTATCCTCATAAATAATCCTGATAGGTATCAGCCTGGTGTTTTCTGTAATGACCTTAGTGATCATTGTTTTACAGCCTGTGTTCGTAATGGCTGCTCAGTGAAACAACCTGTCTGGATAGACGCTTGCTAAAAAACTTTAATGAGCAAGCCTTCCTTAACGAACTAATACTCTAATCTACATAATCTAATACTATGCTTTCGCCGTAAAGCCGTTTTGAAATCGGACAATGTGGTTGGATTAACGAGAAGTGTATCTTTAACCTCTTACATCTAGACGTTCCGCTAGCGGAACACCTGCTCCAATATCCAATGATAGGCGTGGCGCGAATTACAAATTCCTCAAAAATACAAAAACTTCAATTTTTCAAACATATGACTATTTCACAGCATTTTAAAGACAAGACTCTCCTTTATCTAACCACACTGTCCGATTTAAAAAGGCTTTACAGCGAAAGCAAAACATTACATTATGTCAGCAGAGTACCCAGCCAGAAATAATCAGACACCCATTTTTCAAGCTAGCATATAATGTCACATAAACCCAGAAGACAGCTAAATGCAGCACTAACCTTTGATGATCTTCATCAGATGACACACCTAGGACATTATGTTATACAATACATGCATGTTTTGTTCAATCAAGTTCATATTTATATCAAAAAACAGCTTTTTACATTAGCATGTGACGTTCAGAACTAGCATACCCCCCGCAAACTTCCGGGGAATTTACTAACAATTTACTAAATTACTCACGATAAACGTTCACACAAAGCATAACAATTATTTTAAGAATTATAGATACAGAACTCCTCTATGCACTCGATATGTCCGATTTTAAAATAGCTTTTTGGTGAAAGCACATTTTGCAATATTCTAAGTACATAGCCCAGCCATCACAGGGCTAGCTATTTAGACACCCGGCAAGTTTAGCACTCACCAAAGTCAGATTTACTATAAGAAAAATGTTATTACCTTTGTTGTCTTCGTCAGAATGCACTCCCAGGACTGCTACTTCAATAACAAATGTTGGTTTGGTCCCAAATAATCCATCGTTATATCCGAATAGCGGCGTTTTGTTCGTGCGTTCCAGAAACTATCCGAAATGGTAAATCAGGGTCGTGCGCATGGCGCAATTCGTGACAAAAAATGTCTAAATATTCCATTACCGTACTTCTAAGCATGTCAACCGCTGTTTAAAATCAATTTTTATGCAATTCATCTCGTAAAAAAGCGATAATATTCCAACCGGGAATCTCCTTTTCGGCAAACAGAGGAAAAATCACAAAGACGGGGGCGGCCGGTGCACGCGCCTAAGCCCACAGTCCCTTGATCGGCCACTTGAGAAAGGCGATAAATGTGTTTCAGCCTGGGGCTGGAATGACGACATTCAGGTTTTTCCCGGGCTCTGAGAGCCTATGGAAGACGTAGGAAGTGTCACGTTAGAGCAGAGATCCTTTGTAATAGATAGAGATGGCAAAGAAGTTCAAGAAATGGTCAGACAGGCCACTTCCTGTAAAGGAATCTCTCAGGTTTTGACCTGCCATTTGAGTTCTGTTATACTCACAGACACCATTCAAACAGTTTTAGAAAATTTAGGGTGTTTTCTATCCATATGTAATAAGTATATGCATATTCTAGTTACTGGGTAGGAGTGGTAACCAGATTAAATCGGGTACGTTTTTTATCCAGCCGTGAAGCCATAGAGGTTAACAAGCCGTCATGCCGGTTTAGCCCACTAGGGCACATTCCTCTACCATTTCTTTGTATGCCTTTCTGTGAATTACTTAGTTTAGTAAATGAATGATTTTAAAGGGTCATTCATTGAAGATAAATACACTTTCATTTTTTAAAACCCTTTATTATAACCCTGAAATGTTAATACATATATGCCATTTATATCCTTTAAATGTTTACATATTCTTTAATTCCTTTCTTAGAAAATAATGTTATCAGCATGTTTCTCTGTTTGTAACCGAACGACCTCCCAACACACAACCACATGTTGGGGGGTAACAGGTCATTATAACACAACCACATGTTGGGGGGTGACAGGTCATTACAACACAACCACATGTTGGGGGGTGACAGGTCATTACAACACAACCACATGTTGGGGGGTGACAGGTCATTATAACACAACCACATGTTGGGGGGTAACAGGTCATTATAACACAACCACATGTTGGGGGGTAACAGGTCATTACAACACAACCACATGTTGGGGGGTGACAGGGGTCATTAGCTCCCCCCTGACGCTACAGATCCTTGTCAACACACACGAAGAGAGAGAGAGACACAGAGATTGAATGAAATATCAGGCTATGTAAATTACATTTTTTTTCAATCTTTAGTACCTAAATGCATACATATTACACGTTATTATTGAACAATCCTACATATACATGTTTTATAAGTAATTCCTTTTCTTAGAGAAAAAGGCCTTAGAGAAATACATACCAACTAACAGATCTGGTAGCTTTGGAGAATACATACCAACTAACAGATCTGGTAGCTTTGGAGAATACATACCAACTAACAGATCTGGTAGCTTTGGAGAATACATACCAACTAACAGATCTGGTAGCTTTGGAGAATACATACCAACTAACAGATCTGGTAGCTTTGGAGAATACATACCAACTAACAGATCTGGTAGCTTTGGAGAATACATACCAACTAACAGATCTGGTAGCTTTGGAAAATACATACCAACTAACAGATCTGGTAGCTTTGGAGAATACATACCAACTAACAGATCTGGTAGCTTTGGAGAATACATACCAACTAACAGATCTAGTAGCTTTGGAGAATACATACCAACTAACAGATCTGGTAGCTTTGGAGAATACATACCAACTAACAGATCTGGTAGCTTTGGAGAATACATACCAACTAACAGATCTGGTAGCTTTGGAGAATACATACCAACTAACAGATCTGGTAGCTTTGGAGAAAACATACCAACTAACAGATCTGGTAGCTTTGGAGAATACATACCAACTAACAGATCTGGTAGCTTTGGAGAAAACATACCAACTAACAGATCTGGTAGCTTTGGAGAATACATACCAACTAACAGATCTGGTAGCTTTGGAGAATACATACCAACTAACAGATCTGGTAGCTTTGGAGAATACATACCAACTAACAGATCCCACTACAAGGATCACTGGTCAGGATGGCCCACTCGCCGTCCACAACTAGGTCAGGGGTCAAATCAATATGGAGCCCTGGGTAGAGTGGGGGTCATTTTGATTTGAGTTTTGATTTCAAACAAAATAGCTTTATTAGATCAAGTCAATTCGGGAAAAATAACAGACAGTAACATAAAGCATAATAGATTCTCCTCCCAAAGCTTCCAGAAGATTCTCCTCTTTTATTGTGTCTCATAATTACGGAGTCATGCGTTGACGGATGACGGACAGCGGGATGATTGTCAGTCAAAAAAAGCATTTGCTTTTGTTGGCCTTTGTGCAGACTTTGTGCAAATGCAACTGAAAATAGCTGTCTTAAGTTGAACATTTGACAGTTAAAAACGGACAATGATGAATTGTCACATTTAACCTGTGTCACGGTTGTCATAGGAAGGAGCGGACCAAAGTGCAGCGTGTGTGTCGTTCCACATTTTATTTTCACTGTGAAACTATGCAATACATAAATACACTAGAGAACAAAAACAACAAACCGTGACGTAGAGGTGAATATACACTACTCAAAAACAATCTCCCACAAACCCAGGTGGGAAAAACACCTACTTAAGTATGATCTCCAATTAGAGACAACGATGACCAGCTGCCTCTAATTGGAGATCATCCCAAACAAAACCCAACATAGAAATACAAAACTAGAACATAACAACATAGAAAATCTAAAGTAGAAAAAAAACCTGTCACGCCCTGACCTACTCTACCATAGAAAATAACATCCTTCTATGGTCAGGACGTGACAACCTGACTCCTGGATTCCCCATCCACCCCCTAGGAGTGACGTTAGTCCCAAACAGGAAGCTGTAGGTGCCTGAATTGCTCTCTCTCAGGTCTGTGATTCTCAGCGTGTAAGAGCAGGGCATGGTCACAGATGAGCCCTTTAAAACCCGAGGATGCATATGTTTTTTTGCTGTATTGATCCCCCCAAAAAATGTCATAATCTAATATTCCAGGAATTTCTTAAACAATGTGTCTTTAACGTTCCAACGTCACAGTTTATTTTTTTTATTTCTTATTTTTTTAAGTAAAAATAGTTTTTGCATGACTAACCCTAGTTTTCATATGTGGATCAAATATGACCTGTAGGTATTTCCTATGGAGTTTGCTTCATTGCACTGAAACTGACATTTCTTTTTGCTGCAACAATAAAATCAATGTAATTAATAAAGTATTTATGAAATATCTTGTTTTTAATGTTTGTTAATCACCGTTTTTGTTTCTCCTTTTTAACTCATTGATTAAAGGAGTTTTTGCATAACTACCCCAAGTTTGCATATGTTGGGTAAAAAAAATGACCCATATACATTTCTCATGGAATTTTATATGAACCTTTGATCCTAGTACATTTTTCCAGTCAGGAATATATTTACAATGGACAACACATCTGCAGTCAACAATTTCACAATACTGGAAGAAAATTTCGCTCATCATCTGATACAAGTATTTTACAAAAATTTGACCTTACAAAACATTTGATGTCTTCAGATAAAAAAATATTATATAACTTTTGCACGTCCATCATTACAGAAGTTAGAGAGAAATGTATACTATATAATAATAATAATAGCTATCTAGCCTGATCTTGATCTTAGCCAGCTAGCCATGCAGCCTGTTTGTTGGTTGGTCGGATATAATGTTTTCCCCAAAAAATGTAATCAGCCAGCTAATCAGAGAGGGCGGTGTGGGTAGGGGAGTAGTTGGAAGATGACTAGGAGAATGTGGGAGGGGGGGTCTAAACTTAGCCACACTAATGCTAAAATAATTGGAGTATTGGGAAAACCACAATATGTTTTATGAGTTTTACTTACTTTTCAAATGATTGAAGCGCGTATACAACTACCGTCTACCTTGTTGTGTTTCACTATTCACTGTGTTGTAAATGGCTCATAAGAATGTTGCCAGATATACAACCAACATGGTTTTACAGATGCTGGATGAGGAAGCCATTGGTGCCTCTGACTCTGAATCTGAGCTATCCAATTCAGATGACACAGACTATGTGCCTGTGGGTCAAGTTGAAGTTGTGGATGTCCCTGGTAGTCCAGCTGTCCTCGATGATTCTACAGATGGGGAGGACTCCTCTGAGGAGAGTGAAAACCAGTCAAATAGACTGAGTAAAAAGGGGTCTTACTGGAGTGACCCCCCCTCCCCCCACTAAAGGCAGGACCAGAAGCCATAACATCCTGAGGAGCTGCCAAGGGCCTGTGCCGGGGGTCAACATTTGTGTCACCAAAAGATGCCTGGAGCTGTTCATTAGTGACAACATCATTAAGGAGGTTGTAAAGTGTACACATTTAGAAGGAAGGAGAACAGTGACAGCAAAAGAGACAGAGTGGAGAGAGGTCAACAAAGAGGAACTAAAGGCCTTTATTGGCATGGAGAAAAGGTCGGACGTCTCCACACAGGAGCTATTTCTGGATCCATTGCAGAATCCAATGTATAAGGCCACCATGTCAGTCGGAAGATATGAGGATATCCGTCACTACCTGAGGCTTGATGACAAGAGGTCCAGAATGTTCAGAGAGGCAACGGACCACCTGGAAGCCTTCCAGTATGTGTGGGACCTTTTCCTAGCAAACTGTAGAGGAAGGTACATCCTCAGCGACTGGATGAGCAGCTTGTGCCATTCCGGGCAGAAGCAGGTTCACACAGTACATGCCCAGCAAGACTGCTCCGAGTTTGGTTTTAATGGCAACTTGGCCATGGTGAGTTATGTGCCGAAGCAGCGAAAGGTTGTTGTCCTCCTGAGAACCCTGCATGATGACAAAGCGGTGGATGAGGCCAGTGCGAAGAAGAAGCTAGAGATGATCCAATACTATAACAGCACAAAAGGAGGAGTGGACATTATGGATCAGATGGTGCATAATTACACATGCAAACACCAGTCAAGGTTGTGGCCAATGGTGCTGTGGTAAAACCTGCTGGATGTTGCTACCCTCAATGCTTACACCATATTTATGGCACATAACCACAATTCATGGGAGGTTGGGGTTCTGAGAGCTTGTGATCCCACACATTCAGAGGCGCATAGAAGGCTGTTCCAACCTACCAAAGGTCATCACTGAGGAAATGGAAAGATGTGGGGTGATGCTATGCCACCACCACTCACAGCAGCCAGGACCAGAAGAGGAAGAGGTGCCAGCTCTGCCCAAGCGCAAAGGATAGAAAAGTCAGCTGCTGGTGATCTCAGTGCATCACACCCGTCTGCAAAGAGCACAGTCACATCTTTGAGGTTTGTAACAAATGCATGGACTAAGACAGCATTGGTAAGCATGACATACATGCACATACACACACACTTTGTTCATTTTAGTGATCATGTTTTCTAAATTCACAATTGTTAGTGTCATTTATATTGATGATGAATTTTGGATTTTCAAATAAATGTTTTGAAATATTATAAGACATGTTTAAGGTAGTTTTTGTTTTCTTATTCACAATAAAAGGTTGATTTTCAAACTTTGATTCTAAGGAAAATATGCTAATATTTTCAATAGTCGTTATGCATTTTCATAATATGTTATCACTGAAATGTGTATCAAACTGTTGAAGAGAGAATAAAAACATTTCAAACAAGAAAATAATTATTGAAAGGTCCAAAATCATCACTGAAATTAATTATGTTCTACAAAATGGATAATATTTTAGACCCATCTAAATAAGACACAGATATTTCATTATCGGGTCATCTTGACTCGGCATATGCATTCTTGGGACGTCAGGTTTACTATGCAGCCGAGGGTCACACATCAGGATGCTGAATCATAATTCCATCATAAATGAATTGATACTGAAGATGGTCTCACTCTATACACTATGGGATGATGTCACTATACACTATGGGATGATGTCACTATACACTATGGGATGATGTCACTATACACTATGGGATGATGTCACTATACACTATGGGATGATGTCACTATACACTATGGGATGATGTCACTATACACTATGGGATGATGTCACTATACACTATGGGATGATGTCACTATACACTATGGGATGATGTCAACCTCTTTTGGTGAATTTGTTTTTAACTGACAAACTAAAAAAGAAGTTCCATGAAGTAAGAGTACATTTGTGGTGTTGAGATCTGTTCCATCTGCTCCAAGAGAGTTCCAAGTTCTAACATACTAATTGGCTAATTACATTAAAAGTTCCTAACAGTCATCTATCTGCAGGATAATTAGTCCCTCACTCTGCGGCCAACTGTCAGTTTCCCCTCTCAAAGATCTCTACCCACCTCTGAAGACTGTAGCACCAACCTTGTTTTAAAATAAAAAAACTAAGATGTTATTTTGGCATTAATATGTGTCACATATCAGTTTGCAAACAATAACAAAAAATATATATAATTGAGTTAATAAAGCTGCATACAAACATGGTCTCTTTTTTGCTTTCTTGAGTAAGGCAGCTCCAAAATGCAGGTGCTTCAGCCTAGCTCAGTGCTTTCTGTGGTGGTGGGGCAAGCCAGCAGAAAATACAGAGCGTTGTGCCGGGATTGGCTCAGTGTTCTGTCACTCATGCGGACACTATGTCAACACCAAGTCTAAGGGTAGAGCTACAAAATTCGAGCCCCTTGTGTGCTGCCATAGAGTGATATTAGATGTTCCCATCCAAGAAGCCTCAAGGTCATTGGCCAAAGATAAAATGACGTCAAATTACATTATATCTACAGTAGCTTTGACTGGACTGATCATGTCAACATCATACTTTCAAAATCTTAGCTAGCAGTTATCATCATGAACCAAGTCGACAATAAACTGGAAAATCCTTTTTAATCATTGTCATATGAAGAGAAATAATGAAGAGAAAATATAGATAATGGCTCATCGGAAATTGGACATAAACATTATACAACAATTTGGAATTCACAAATTCAACAATGATTGGTTTGGAAGGAATCAGTGACAGTGGCTAACTGCAAGCATTGCAAAGCAATCACTAGCCTGCTATTCAGTGGAGTGGCTGTGTGGTCCCAAATCTGGGATTAAGGGGCTGTTTTCCAAGTTTAAAATGATAAACATTCAACATTGGCCATGCTGTCAATGAAGCATGATTTGTGCCGCGCTCAAAACAACTGTTAACTCGGAACTACGAAAACTTGACTTTTTTGTCATTTAGCAGATGCTCTTATCCAGAGCGACTTACAGTAGTGAATGCATACATTTCATTTCATGCATTATTAATTTTTTTTTGTATGGGGAGAACACTGTAAGAATGTCCCATGTTCTGAATTCTGTTGCTGCACATTTCAAAAGTGCTGAACAAATAGTTTTATTGACTACGTCCGTCCTAGCTCGCTCATTAATGTCTTAATTGAAATGACGGATTGCCTCTTATCCGCTTGTCGTCCCCTTATGCCATAGTTTGTACATCTCACTTGTCATTAGAAACCACATTTGTTTAACAAGTCGACCATATCAGATATGTTTTTTTAAAGGCAGTAACTGAGGCTGAATGAACTGTTTCGCTGCCAGACAAGGCTCTGCTCATAGCCAGGTGTAGCAGTGGTAAGATGCTGGGACTGCTGTTGGGACAGATTTATGTAGGCCCTAACAGTTTGTGGGCACCGTTTGTCATCGTTATAGTGCAATTCATGTATTGTTTAGTGTTGTGTTGTGTTTTGTAGTGGCTTTGCTGGCATGCATCCCACTTTAAAAATGTTTTGTCCCACCAAGATTTACATGCTAAAATCACCACTGGATATATAACCCTATATATAGATTTCCTAGCCTACCTTTTTCAGGTAATCAATTCAACGCAGTATTAGCCTTATATTTAGCTAATGAATGATGAGTTATGCATAATAAGCTACTAACTTATAGCCTCTGCCTCTTGCGCAATAGGCAAGCACCTGTGCTCCGCTGGGCTCTCTCCTTAAAAAACGCTCCTTAGCTCTTGGAGTCCTACACAAGAACAGCTAGACCAGAATAGCTTGCTGGACATTATTATTTTTATTGCATTTCTTATACCAATACACTATTGGAAGAGGTTTATTGCTGAATGTTAAATACAGCAGCCAATAGAACTCATGGGTAGTTTGAAAGAAGAGCGACCGCATGATGGCGGTAGGCTATAGTAGTTATTTATTCACAACCAACCACTCAATCTTCATGAAGAGAAGTCAAAGCCTTCTGCATCGTATTCTAGTCCTACATTATTCAAGGATGTCATTAAAAAGATGAAGACATGGACAACAAAACTTATTTCATTTAACCGTTGAAAGTGATGAAGGAATGAAGCAAAAATGGAAAGAGAAAGAGGAGGTAGGCTAATAACATTAGGGGAAATATTATGAAAGGTAAATATTCGTCAGCCTACTAATTATACAAATAGGCCCTATTATATTTCAACATTAAAATCTAATTCGCTAGCCTATACTTGGAACCTTGTAGGCCGTATCTGCTGCACCAGAATCACGTTCTCTTCCGCTTCATCATGTTTTGAATGATGTGCGTAATTCCAGTCCATATGATACAGTATAATACAATACAGTACAGTAATACAGTTCACAGTCCAAAATATTAGCCTACTAGAACTAGTTTCATTTATTTACCCACACTGTAAACCCCAACAGTGTCATTCTCTAAAAAAAAAACAGTAGTGAATTCAACTCAATACATGGAAAGTCGTTGTCCTGACTCTAATGTTTTGGGTTACCCTAACGTGCATGTAGCATTTACTTTTCCTGATTTGATCTGAATACCGTAACTGTACTCATACAGTTACAGCTTCTACCCCCAAGTCATAAAACTCCTGAACAGCTAATCAAATGGCTACCCGGACTATTTGCATTGTCCCCTCCTCCCACCCTAATATTAGGCCGCTGTTACTCTCTGTTTATTATCCATGCCTAGTCACTTTAGCTCTACCTGTACGGTCAGTTCCATGAGTATTTGGACAATGACACAGTTTGCATCATTTTGTCTCTGTACGCCACCACAATGGATTTGAAAGGAAACAATCAAGATGTGCTTTAAGTGTAGACTTTCATCTTCAATTTAAGGGTTTTGTCAAAATGATTGTATGAACAGTGTAGGAATTACAACCATTTGTATACGTAGCCCCCCAATTTTAGGGGCTCAAAATAATTGGACAAACTGACATAATAATAAATTAAATTGTGAGTTTTAATACGTGGTTGCAAATTCTTTGCAGTCAATGACTTCCTGAAGTTTGAAACCCCTAGACATCCCCAGATGCTGTGTTTCTTCCCTGGTGATGCTCTGCCAGGCCTTTACTGCAGCTGTCTTCACTTCCTGAAGTCTGGAACCCCTAGACATCCCCAGATGCTGTGTTTCTTCCCTGGTGATGCTCTGCCAGGCCTTTACTGCAGCTGTCTTCACTTCCTGAAGGTTCTTGGGTGTTTTTTTATTCTTGCTCACAGATAAAACTGAAGAAATGCAGAATTTACATTACTAATAACACATAATACATAAACATACTATAAATATAGTATTGAACACTTGAAACATTTCAGGACATTTTTCATGATGTAGATTTAAATATTAAAATGTGATTTAAAAAAATAGAATTTTAGCGAGAACCATTTAAGAGTTATAGTTATTATACAGTCTGATAGCAGTGGTTAGAGTGGCGTTTCGCAGGCAATTCGTACGGGCAATTATACAGGACAGTTATACAGGACAGCTATACAGGACAGTTACACAGGACAGTTATACAGGACAGCTATACAGGACAATTATACAGGACAGTTACACAGGACAGTTACACAGGACAGTTACACAGGACAGTTATACAGGACAGCTATACAGGACAATTATACAGGACAGTTACACAGGACAGTTACAGGACAGTTAAACAGGACAGTTACACAGGACAGTTATACAGGACAGTTATACAGGACAGTTATACAGGACAGTTACACAGGACAGTTACACAGGACAGTTACAGGACAGTTACACAGGACAGTTACAGGACAATTATACAGGACAGTTACACAGGACAGTTATACAGGACAGTTATACAGGACAGTTATACAGGACAGTTACACAGGACAGTTACACAGGACAGATACACAGGACAGATACACAGGACAGTTACAGGACAGTTATACAGGACAGTTATACAGGACAGTTATACAGGACAGTTACACAGGACAGTTATACAGGACAGTTATACAGGACAGTTACACAGGACAGTTATACAGGACAGTCATACAGGACAGTTACACAGGACAGTTATACAGGACAGTCATACAGGACAGTTTGTGGCTGTTTCTCAGGAGCCTGGTGGTACCTCTTGTTGGAGGGAGCAGGTCATTCAGTGGATGGTCAAGAGTGTGCATGTCCTTCACCAGATGCACTGCAGCCTGCTCTCGCCTGCTCTGCAGTGAGGGGAGCTGTGGTTGGACTGCTCCACCTCTGGAGATGTTCCTCAAGGCCCTCCTCTGCACCCTGTCTAGTTGGACCTGCTGCTTTTTACTGCATCCAACTAACAGCACTCCACCGTATTCCAGACAAGGCCTGACCAGGGTAGTATAGACTGGGACCAGATCTTCAGTGGGTAGGCCATTTCTGGCAAGAACAATCAAAAAGCACAGGCGTTTTGAGGCCTTCCTCACTGACTGGTTCACGTGTGTCACCACTGAGGTTAGAGTCTTGATGAAAACCAAGATACTTAGTAGTTGTTACCATGGGTACTTCCTGTCCTCCTAGGATTAGTGGTGCAGGTTGATGTGGTGTGAATGATAAGGTAGAGTCTTGATGAAAACCAAGATACTTAGTAGTTGTTACCACGGGTACTTCCTGTCCTCCTAGGATTAGTGGTGCAGGTTGATGTGGTGTGAATGATAAGGTTAGAGTCTTGATGAAAACCAAGATACTTAGTAGTTGTTACCACGGGTACTTCCTGTCCTCCTAGGATTAGTGGTGCAGGTTGATGTGGTGTGAATGATAAGGTTAGAGTCTTGATGAAAACCAAGACACTTAGTAGTTGTTACCACGGGTACTTCCTGTCCTCCTAGGATTAGTGGTGCAGGTTGATGTGGTGTGAATGATAAGGTTAGAGTCTTGATGAAAACCAAGATACTTAGTAGTTGTTACCACGGGTACTTCCTGTCCTCCTAGGATTAGTGGTGCAGGTTGATGTGGTGTGAATGATAAGGTTAGAGTCTTGATGAAAACCAAGACACTTAGTAGTTGTTACCACGGGTACTTCCTGTCCTCCTAGGATTAGTGGTGCAGGTTGATGTGGTGTGAATGATAAGGTTAGAGTCTTGATGAAAACCAAGACACTTAGTAGTTGTTACCACGGGTACTTCCTGTCCTCCTAGGATTAGTGGTGCAGGTTGATGTGGTGTGAATGATAAGGTTAGAGTCTTGATGAAAACCAAGATACTTAGTAGTTGTTACCACGGGTACTTCCTGTCCTCCTAGGATTAGTGGTGCAGGTTGTGGATGGTCTCTAGAAAAACATAGCTAGTAGCCATCACCCTCTGTCTTCTTCTGGTGGTGTAGCTGTGGAGCCAGGCTAGTAACCATCACCCTCTGTCTTCTACCTGTGGTGTAGCTGTGGAGCCAGGCTAGTAACCATCACCCTCTGTCTTCTTCTTCCTGTGGTGTAGCTGTGGAGCCAGGCTAGTAACCATCACCCTCTGTCTTCTTCCTGTGGTGTAGCTGTGGAGCCAGGCTAGTAACCATCACTCTCTGTCTTCTTCCTGTGGTGTAGCTGTGGAGCCAGGCTAGTAACCATCACCCTCTGTCTTCTTCCTGTGGTGTAGCTGTGGAGCCAGGCTAGTAACCATCACCCTCTGTCTTCTTCCTGTGGTGTAGCTGTGGAGCCAGGCTAGTAACCATCACCCTCTGTCTTCTTCCTGTGGTGTAGCTGTGGAGCCAGGCTAGTAACCATCACCCTCTGTCTTCTACCTGTGGTGTAGCTGTGGAGCCAGGCTAGTAACCTTGGACACAGTTCAATGTCAGACAGATGTTGCAGGAGCTTTGCGTGATCTACTCCATCAAAGGCTTTGGACATATCAACAAGTAACAGCCTCACCATTGGAGTGTTTGTGTTTCACAAGGGAGGTAGTAGTGCTGACATTTACTCTTGAGGTGCTGACTTGTTGCACCCTCGACAACTACTGTGATTATTATTATTTGACCATGCTGGTCATTTATGAACATTTGAACATCTTGGCCATGTTCTGTTATAATCTCCTCCCGGCACAGCCAGAAGAGGACTGGCCACCCCTCATAGCCTGGTTCCTCTCTAGGTTTCTTCCTAGGTTCTGGCCTTTCTAGGGAGTTTTTCCTAGCCACCCGTCATAGCCTGGTTCCTCTCTAGGTTTCTTCCTAGGTTTTGGCCATTCTAGGGAGTTTTTCCTAGCCACCGTGCTTCTACACCTGCATTGCTTGCTGTTTTGGGGGCTTTAGGCTGGGTTCCTGTACAACACTTTGAGATATCAGCTGATGTTAGAAGGGCTTTGTAAATACATTAGATTTGATTTGATTTACTGGACTTTGGGAGGTAGGCATACTGATTTGTGCACTCAGATAAAACTGTTGGCATGAGTTTTTTTTATAATGAAGCTCTCCTGGATTTTTCCAAGGCATGAAGTTAGAGAGATGGGCCTCCAGTCACTCGTTGTACATGGTGTTGACACAGTCTCTCCCTCCAAGCCGAGACTGTTGATGAAAACTGAAATGACTCAAATCAAATCAAATGGTATTTGTCACCTGCGTCGAATACAACAGGTGTAGCCCTTACAGGGAAATGCTGACTTACAAGCCCTGAACCAACAATGCAGTTTTAAGAAGAAGAAGAAAAAAAAGTAACAAATAAAAGTAACAAATAATTAAAGAGCAGCAGTATAATACCAATAGCGAGGCTATATACAGGGTATTACGGTACAGAGTCAATGTGGAGGCTATATACAGGGTATTACGGTACAGAGTCAATGTGGAGGCTATATACAGGGTATTACGGTACAGAGTCAATGTGGAGGCTATATACAGGGTATTACGGTACAGAGTTAATGTGGAGGCTATATACAGGGTATTACGGTACAGAGTTAATGTGGAGGCTATATACAGGGTATTACGGTACAGAGTCAGTGTGGAGGCTATATACAGGGTATTACGGTACAGAGTCAATGTGGAGGCTATATACAGGGTATAACGGTACAGAGTCAATGTGGAGGTTATATACAGGGTATTACGGTACAGAGTCAATGTGGAGGCTATATACAGGGTATTACGGTACAGAGTCAATGTGGAGGCTATATACAGGGTATTACGGTACAGAGTCAATGTGGAGACTATATACAGGGTATTACGGTACAGATTCAATGTGGAGGCTATATACAGGGGGGTACCGGTACAGAGTCAATGTGGAGGCTGTATACAGGGGGTACCGGTACAGAGTCAATGTGGAGGCTATATACAGGGGGTACCGGTACAGAGTCAATGTGGAGGCTATATGCAGGGTATTACGGTACAGAGTCAATGTGGAGGCTATATACAGGAGGTACCGGTACAGAGTCAATGTGGAGGCTATATACAGGGGGTACCGGTACAGAGTCAATGTGGAGGCTATATGCAGGGTATTACGGTACAGAGTCAATGTGGAGGCTATATACAGGAGGTACCGGTACAGAGTCAATGTGGAGGCTATATACAGGGGGTACCGGTACAGAGTCAATGTGGAGGCTATATACAGGGGGTACCGGTACAGAGTCAATGTGGAGGCTATATACAGGGTATTACGGTACAGAGTCAATGTGGAGGCTATATACAGGGGGTACCGGTACAGAGTCAATGTGGAGGCTATATGCAGGGTATTACGGTACAGAGTCAATGTGGAGGCTATATACAGGAGGTACCGGTACAGAGTCAATGTGGAGGCTATATACAGGGGGTACCGGTACAGAGTCAATGTGGAGGCTATATACAGGGGGTACCGGTACAGAGTCAATGTGGAGGCTATATACAGGGTATTACGGTACAGAGTCAATGTGGAGGCTATATACAGGGGGTACCGGTACAGAGTCAATGTGGAGGCTATATACAGGGGGTACCGGTACAGAGTCAATGTGGAGGCTATATACAGGGGGGTACCAGTACAGAGTCAATGTGGAGGCTATATACAGGGGGTACCGGTACAGAGTCAATGTGAAGGCTATATACAGGGGGTACCGGTACAGAGTCAATGTGGAGGCTATATACAGGGGGTACCGGTACAGAGTCAATGTGGAGGCTATATACAGGGCGTACCGGTACAGAGTCAATGTGGAGGCTATATACAGGGGGTACCAGTACAGAGTCAATGGGGAGGCTATATACAGGGGGTACCGGTACAGAGTCAATGTGGATGCTATATACAGGGGGTACCGGTACAGAGTCAATGTGGAGGCTATATACAGGGTACCGGTACAGAGTCAATGTGGAGGCTATATACAGGGGGTACCGGTACAGAGTCAATGTGGAGGCTATATACAGGGTACCGGTACAGAGTCAATGTGGAGGCTATATACAGGGGGGTACCTGTACAGAGTCAATGTGGAGGCTATATACAGGGGGTACCGGTACAGAGTCAATGTGGAGGCTATATACAGGGGGTACCGGTACAGAGTCAATGTGCTGGGGCACCGGTTAGTCGACGTAATTGAGGTAATATGTACATGTAGGTAGCGTTATTAAAGTGACTATGCATAGATACTAACAGAGAGCAGCAGCGTAAACCTCCTCAACCCCTCTTTTACGCTGCTGCTACTCTCTGTTTATCTTATATGCATAGTCACTTTAACTATACATTCATGTACATACTACCTCAATTGGGCCGACCAACCAGTGCTCTCTCACATTGGCTAACTGGGCTATCTGCATTGTGTCCCACCACCCGCAAACCCCTCTTTTTACGCTACTGCTACTCTCTGTTCATCATATATGCATAGTCACTTTAACCATATCTACATGTACATACTACCTCAATCAGCCTGACTAACCGGTGTCTGTATATAGCCTATACATTCATGTACATACTACCTCAGTTGGCCCGACCAACCAGTGCTCCTGCACATTAGCTAACCGGGCTATATACAGGGTATTACGGTACAGAGTCAATGTGGAGGCTATAGACAGGGTATTACGGTACAGAGTCAATGTGGAGGCTATATACAGGGGGTACCGGTACAGAGTCAATGTGGAGGCTATAAACAGGGTGTTACGGTACAGAGTCAATGTGGAGGCTATATACAGGGGGTACCGGTACAGAGTCAATGTGGAGGCTATATACAGGGGGTACCGGTACAGAGTCAATGTGGAGGCTATAATCAGGGTGTTACGGTACATAGTCAATGTGGAGGCTATATACAGGTGGTACCGGTACAGAGTCAATGTGGAGGCTATATACAGGGGGTACCGGTACAGAGTCAATGTGGAGGCTATATACAGGGTGTTACGGTACAGAGTCAATGTGGAGGCTATATACAGGGGGTACCGGTACAGAGTCAATGTGGAGGCTATATACAGGGTGTTACGGTACAGAGTCAATGTGGAGGCTATATACAGGGGGTACCGGTACAGAGTCAATGTGGAGGCGATATACAGGGGGTACCGGTACAGAGTCAATGTGGAGGCTATATACAGGGTGTTACGGTACAGAGTCAATGTGGAGGCTATATACAGGGGGTACCGGTACAGAGTCAATGTGCGGGGGCACCGGTTAGTCGACGTAATTGAGGTAATATGTACATGTAGGTAGCGTTATTAAAGTGACTATGCATAGATAATAACAGCGAGCAGCAGCGTAAACCCCCTCAACCCCTCTTTTACTCTGCTGCTACTCTCGGTTTATCTTATATGCATAGTCACTTTAACTATACATTCATGTACATACTACCTCAATTGGGCCGACCAACCAGTGCTCTCTCACATTGGCTAACCGGGCTATCTGCATTGTGTCCCACCACCCGCAAACCCCTCTTTTTACGCTACTGCTACTCTCTGTTCATCATATATGCATAGTCACTTTAACCATATCTACATGTACATACTACCTCAATCAGCCTGACTAACCGGTGTCTGTATATAGCCTCGCTACTTTTATTTTCAAATGTCTTTGAACTGTTGTTTTATTTCTTTACTTACCTACACACACACACACACATTTTTTTTCGCACTATTGGTTAGATCCTGTAAGTCAGCATTTCTTTGTAAGGTCTACACCTGTTATATTCGGCACACGTGACAAATAAACTTTGATTTGATTTGAAAGAGGGTGGTGGGGGTGGGGGCAATGCAAATAGTCTGGGTAGCCATTTGATTAGATGTACAGGAGTCTTATGGCTTGGGGGTAGAAGGTGTTTAGAAGCCTCTCGGATCTAGACTTGGCGCTCCGGTACCGCTTGCCGTGCGGTAGCAGAGAGAACAGTCTGAATAGGGTGCCTGGAGTCTTTGACCATTTTTAGGGCCTTCCTCTGACACCGCCTGGTATAGAGTTCCTGGATGGCAGGAAGCTTGGTCCCGGCGATGTACTGGGCCGTTTGCACTACCCTCTGTAGTGCCTTGCGGTCGGAGGTCCGAACAGTTGCCATACCAGGCAGTGATGCAACCCGTCAGGATGCTCTCGATGGTGCAGCTGTAGAACCTTTTTGAGGATCTGAGGGCCCATGCCAAATATTTTCCTCTTCACAACTGTCTAGGTCGTGAAGATCTTCCACTTAAGTACGCTGGAAGAGCGCTTCTCTCGCCTGTTGACAGTGTCAACGCTGTCAAGGCTCTCTCCATGAGGATGTGCTCTGTACCAGGTACACACATATATATATACACACACACCCCCAAATGCACACAATTAGTATACAGATATGTGTGTTTGAAAGTTACTTTGCCGGTACATCGTTAGTGTGACTCTCTCGAAGGGTGATGTCAAGCTCCAAGTTTGTTTAAAATCTAAAGATAACTTAGGTAAATAAATACATAGGTGACATTTCTGAAATGGGAGATACTCTATTCACTTCTGAAATAGGAGATACTCTATATTCACTTCTGAAATAGGAGATACTCTATATTCACTTCTGAAATAGGAGATACTTTATTCACTTCTGAAATAGGAGATACTCTATATTCACTTCTGAAATGGGAGATACTCTATTCACTTCTGAAATAGGAGATACTCTATTCACTTCTGAAATAGGAGATACTCTATATTCACTTCTGAAATAGGAGATACTCTATTCACTTCTTAAATATGCAGTGCAGGGAAACATTAACATATATGTTAACATAGACTCACTCTGAACTACCCATCAACATATATGTTAACATAGACTCACTCTGAACTACCCATCAACATATATGTTACACATAGACTCACTCTGAACTACCCATCAACATATATGTTACACATAGACCCACTCTGAACTACCCATCAACATATATGTTAACATAGACCCACTCTGAACTACCCATCAACATATATGTTAACATAGACTCACTCTGAACTACCCATCAACATATATGTTACACATAGACTCACTCTGAACTATCCATCAACATATATGTTACACATAGACCCACTCTGAACTACCCATCAACATATATGTTAACATAGACCCACTCTGAACTACCCATCAACATATATGTTAACATAGACACACTCTGAACTACCCATCAACATATATGCTAACATAGACCCACTCTGAAATACCCATCAACATATATGTTAACATAGACTCACTCTGAACTACCCATCAACATATATGTTACACATAGACTCACTCTGAACTATCCATCAACATATATGTTAACATAGACCCACTCTGAACTACCCATCAACATATATGTTAACATAGACCCACTCTGAACTACCCATCAACATATATGTTAACATAGACCCACTCTGAACTACCCATCAACATATATGCTAACATAGACCCACTCTGAACTACCCATCAACATATATGCTAACATAGACCCACTCTGAAATACCCATCAACATATATGTTAACATAGACTCACTCTGAACTACCCATCAACATATATGTTACACATAGACCCACTCTGAACTACACATCAACATATATGTTAACATAGACCCACTCTGAACTACACATAAACATATATGTTAACATAGACCCACTCTGAACTACCCATCAACATATATGTTAACATAGACCCACTCTGAAATACCCATCAACATATATGCTACACACACTACACACTAACACACACAAACTAGATGTTGCCAGTTCAATGCCCCAGTAACCAAGCTGTCAGAGCAGAAGTCTCTTAAAAAGCATGGGCTGAGGCACACCGCTAAATGTTTGTAGAGTTGCTGAGCAACGGAGGGTAAACAGTATCCAAAGAAAGAAAGGAAGTCTCTCAACAATGGTTGTATTAAATAGTTGGAATCATGTGACATGTGACTTCCTTCCTTTATGTTTAGAACATCTGTCTGAAAACATATCCCTTCAGATAGCTGCTGTTTCTTGAACATTTTACTTGCAATGATTGTGATGTGTGGTTGTTTTTGCCTACTTTAGTTGAATGCAAAGTCAGTGTGTAGTTGAATGGAAACATTTAGTTGAATGGAAGTTGCTAAATGTAGTTCAGTTTGTAGAGCGTGGCGCTTGCAATGCCAGGATAGTGGGTTTGATTCCCGGGACCACCCGTACGTAAAATGTATGTTTTGGATAAAAGCATCTTCTAAATGGCAGATGATTATTATTATTAAGTTAATGTACATGTTTCTGTCCCTCTGTCTCATATTCTACATGAGGAAGAAGGTGCAGAAAGACCTGGATGATCAGGAGAAGCTGGTGTCCCGCTTTGGATTGTGAGAGACAAAACCAACAGAGACTCCATATTCACCGACTCCCCTCTCCTTTTTTGAAAGTTAAACTTTATTTAACTAGGCAAGTTAGTTAAGAACAAATCCTTATTTACAATGACAGCCTACCAGGGAACAGTGGGGTGAACTGCCTAGTTCAGGGGCAGAACAACAGATTCTTACTTTGTCAGCTCAGGGATTCAATCCATCAACATTTTGGTTACTGGCCCAACTCTTTAACCACTAGGCTACCTCCTCTACTTATCTTTCTCCCTCTGCTGGAAAGGATTTGTACTGTATTTTCTTCTGGTAAAAATGCTAAATGTTACACATATTTTCTTGAAATATGAATAAATAAATGTCATCTTTTTGTAGAAATGTGTCTTGTCGTTGTTGTCTGTCTTCAGTCTAGAAGACCTCAGTTGCATTGAACCATAAGTGGTTGTGGTTTTGTACTATTTTGAGTACCAAACGTTGTGCTCATTTTGTGATAACCGATGTGTTACTGTTGTCTGTGGTAAAGCAGTAGGTCATTTGTTTTACTCTACTTCACTTCTAACAGGCTACATTTCAGGCTCCTATGGAGCAAAACATAATCCAAAACACAACCAAAACAAACTGCAAATGCATCTTTGTAGAGTTTGTAGAGTCACCAACTTCATGTAGTCACTGCGTGTAAGGAATATCGGACTAAATATTAAAGATTTGACGACTTCAATACACTCCAAGACAGTGTTTCCCAACTCCGGTCCTCGAGTACCTCCGGGGCTACAACAAAACGTGTGCTGTTGGGAGTAGACTACTCTGGGACCGGAGTTGGGAAACACTGATCTAAGTGAATTGGTCAGAATACTTATGACTTCTTCAAATGGGGGGACTAGATACATAACGTGCTTTCATTTCTAAACTGTGAAACAGACATGCATGAAAATACCTTCAAATAAAAGGTGACATTATATACTGTCTCCTCATATTAAATATTTGATCTCAAATCCAAAATGTTGGAGTTTAGAACCAAATGTACAATTGTAGCTTTATTGTCAAAATACATATGAGGACTGTATATGCATTTATATTCCCTCTACTCAGTCTCCCTGCTTCTGCTCCTAACCTGTCATGTATATAAATAATCAATAGGAATTAAGGTTGTGTGTTTATACCTCTATCTGGTCTAGAAGGTTGTGTGTTTATACCTTTATCTGGTCTAGAAGGTTGTGTGTTTATACCTCTATCTGGTCTAGAAGGTTGTGTGTTTATACCTCTATCTGGTCCAGAAGGTTGTGTGTTTATACCTTTATCTGGTCTAGAAGGTTGTGTGTTTATACCTTTATCTGGTCTAGAAGGTTGTGTGTTTATACCTCTATCTGGTCCAGAAGGTTGTGTGTTTATACCTTTATCTGGTCTAGAAGGTTGTGTGTTTATACCTCTATCTGGTCTAGAAGGTTGTGTGTTTGTACCTTTATCTGGTCCAGAAGGTTGTGTGTTTATACCTCCTTCTGGTCTATAAGGTTGTGTGTTTATACCTCTATCTGGTCTAGAAGGTTGTGTGTTTGTACCTTTATCTGGTCCAGAAGGTTGTGTGTTTTACCTCTATCTGGTCTAGAAGGTTGTGTGTTTATACCTTTATCTGGTCTAGAAGGTTGTGTGTTTATACCTCTATCTGGTCTAGAAGGTTGTGTGTTTATACCTCTATCTGGTCCAGAAGGTTGTGTGTTTATACCTCTATCTGGTCTAGAAGGTTGTGTGTTTATACCTCTATCTGGTCTAGAAGGTTGTGTGTTTGTACCTCTATCTGGTATAGAAGGTTGTGTGTTTGTACCTCTATCTGGCAATCCACCAAATTCACTTCAATATTCACCACCAACATTGACCAATATCAGTCAATACTAAAATTAAATGAGTGTCTAAACCAAAGCTTTATTTTTCTTGAGAAACTCTGGCATACTGTACACAGACAGAGACGTGTGTGTTGTGTTTACTGTATGATGCAACACATGTTTAACAAACAAATATTTACAAATGATTTGATCACACTTAACAAACTAACCGAAGGGTGTGTGTGTGACTGTTGTCATGGAGACCCAGGTGTTCCTCCAGGACCGAGAAGGCTACTCTACCTGGCACAAAGACACTGAGCAAGGGTAACAGCCGGCTAGTCCAAAAGCTGGATAGAGGGGCTCAGTGAATGTGGTGTGGAATGTGTACATGTGGGTCAATGTGTCAGAGAAGACCGTGTAGAAGGACAGGGTGCTGGCCGGCCAGTCCAGATACACTCCTATTCTGTGCTTGGAGGGGTCCCTAAAGGGGGGGAATTTAATAACAGTGCCATTATGATGAAAATGCATTTGGTGCTGGATACACCAGGACTTGTCATTGCTTCCAATGCCATAGTCATGGCTGGCGCTGCCTTTTCTTTTGATCCCTTTGTATGTCACTCTGAGAACAGAGTGGGGGGGGGGGGGGGTTAGAAGGATTACTATATCCTATCCCAGGTATTCCTTAAAGAGGTGGGGTTTCAGGTGTCTCCGGAAGGTGGTGATTGACTCCGCTGTCCTGGTGTCATGAGGGAGCTTGCTCCACCATTGGGGTGCCAGAGCAGCGAACAGTTTTGACTGGGCTGAGCGGGAACTGTGCTTCCGCAGAGGTAGGGAGGCGAGCAGGCCAGAGGTGGATGAACGCAGTGCCCTTGTTTGGGTGTAGGGCCTGATCAGAGCCTGAAGGTACGGAGGTGCCGTTACCCTCACAGCTCCGTAGGCAAGCACCATGGTCTTGTAGCAGATGCGAGCTTCAACTGGAAGCCAGTGATAGTGTGCAGAGGAGCGGGGTGACGTGAGAGAACTTGGGAAGGTTGAACACCAGACGGGCTGCGGCGTTCTGGATGAGTTGTAGGGGTTTTATGGCACAGGCAGGGAGCCCAGCCAACAGCGAGTTGCAGTAATCCAGACGGAAGATGACAAGTGCCTGGATTAGGACCTGCGCCGCTTCCTGTGTGAGGCAGGGTCGTACTCTGCGAATGTTGTAGAGCATGAACCTACAGGATCGGGTCACCGCCTTGATGTTAGTGGAGAAGGACAGGGTATTGTCCAGGGTCACGCCAAGGCTCTTAGCACTCTGGGAGGAGGACACAATGGAGTTGTGATGGCGAGTTGTGATGGCGAGATCATGGAACGGGCAGTCCTTCCCCGGGAGGAAGAGCAGCTCCGTCTTGCCGAGGTTCAGCTTGAGGTGGTGATCCGTCATCCACACTGATTTGTCTGCCAGACATGCAGAGATGCGATTCACTACTTGGTTATGAGAAGGGGGAAAGGAGAAGATTAATTGTGTGTCATATGCGTATGGTAACACCTCCTATTGTAACACCTCCTATAGTAACCACTCCTATGGCAACACATCCTATAGTAACACCTCCTATGGTAACACCTCCTATGGTAACACCTCCTACGGTAACACCTCCTACGGTAACACCTCCTACGGTAACACCTCCTATGGCTATGGTAACACCTCCTATGGTAACACCTCCTATGGTAACACCTCCTATGGCTATGGTAACACCTCCTATGGTAACACCTCCTATTGTAACACCTCCTATTGTAACACATCCTATAGTAACACATCCTATAGTAACACCTCCTATGGTAACACCTTCTATGGTAACACCTCCTATGGCTATGGTAACACCTCCTATGGTAACACCTCCTATGGTAACACCTCCTATGGTAACACCTCCTATGGCTATGGTAACACCTCCTATGGTAAAACCTCCTATGGTAACACCTATGGTAACACCACCTATGGTATCACCTCCTATGGCTATGGTAAAACATCCTATGGTAATACCTCCTATGGCTATGGTAACACCTCCTATGGTAACAACTCCTATGGCTATGGTAACACCTCCTATGGTAACACCTCCTATGGTAACACCACCTATGGCAACACCTCCTATGGCTATGGTAACACCTCCTATGGTAACACCTCCTATGGTAACATCTCCTATGGTAACACCTCCTATGGTAACACCTCCTATGGTAACACCTCCTATGGTAACACCTCCTATGGCTATGGTAACACCTCCTATGGTAACACCTCCTATGGTAACACCTCCTATGGTAACACCTCCTACGGTAACACCTCCTATGGGTATGGTAACACCTCCTATGGTAACACCTCCTATGGTAACACCTCCTATGGCTATGATAACACCTCCTATGGTAACACCTCCTATCGCTATGGTAACACCTCCTATGGTAACACCTCCTATGGTAACACCACCTATGGTAACACCTCCTATGGTAACACCTCCTATGGTAACACCTCCTATGGCAACACCTCCTATGGTAACACCTCCTATGGTAACACCTCCTATGGTAACACCTCCTATGGTAACACCTCCTATGGCTATGGAAACACCTCCTATGGTAACACCTCCTATGGCTATGGTAACACCTCCTATGGTAACACCTCCTATGGTAACACCACCTATGGCAACACCTCCTATGGCTATGGTAACACCTGCTATGGTAACACCTCCTATGGTAACACCACCTATGGTAACACCTCCTATGGTAACACCTCCTATGGTAACACATCCTATGGTAACACATCCTATGGTAACACCTCCTATGGTAACACCTCCTATGGTAACACCTCCTATGGCTATGGTAACACCTCCTATGGTAACACCTCCTATGGTAACACCTCCTATGGCTATGGTAACACCTCCTATGGTAACACCTCCTACGGCAACACCTCCTATGGCTATGGTAACACCTCCTATGGTAACACATCCTATGGTAACACATCCTATGGTAACACATCCTATGGTAACACCTCCTATGGTAACACCTCCTATGGTAACACCTCCTATGGCAATGGTAACACCTCCTATGGTAACACCTCCTATGGTAACACCTCATATGGTAACACCTCCTATGGCTATGGTAACACCTCCTATGGTAACACCTCCTATGGTAACACCTCCTATGGCTATGGTAACACCACCTATGGTAACACCTCCTACGGTAACACCTCCTATGGTAACACCTCCTATGGTAACACCTCCTATGGTAACACCTCCTATGGTAACAACTCCTTTGGCTATGGTAACACCTCCTATGGTAACACCTCCTATGGTAACACCACCTATGGCAACACCTCCTATGGCTATGGCAACACCTCCTATGGCTATGGTAACACCTCCTATGGCTATGGTAACACCTCCTATGGCTATGGTAACACCTCCTATGGTAACACATCCTATGGTAATGCCTCCTATGGTAACACCTCTATGGTAGCACCTCCTATGGCTATGGTAACACCTCCTATGGTAACACCTCCTATGGTAACACCTCCTATGGTAACACCTCCTACGGCTATGATAACACCTCCTATGGTAACACCTCCTATGGTAACATCTCCTATGGTAACACCTCATATGGCTATGGTAACACCTCCTATGGTAACACCTCATATGGCTATGGTAACACCTCCCTATGGTAACACCTCCTATGGTAACACCTCCTGTGGTAACACCTCCTATGGCTATGGTAACACCTCCTATGGTAACACCTCATATGGTAACACCTCCTATGGCTATGGTAACACCTCCTATGGTAACAGTTCCTATGGCTATGGTAACACCTCCTATGGTAACACCTCCTATGGTAATACCTCCTATGGTAACACCTCCTATGGTAACACCTCCTATGGTAACACCTCCTATAGTAACACCTCCTATAGTAACATCTCCTATAGTAACACCTCCTGTGGTAACACCTCCTATGGCTATGGTAACACCTCCTATGGTAACACCTCATATGGTAACACCTCCTATGGCTATGGAAACACCTCCTATGGTAACGTCTCCTATCGTAACACCTCCTATAGTAACACCTCCTATGGTAACACCTCCTATGGTAACACCTCCTATGGTAACACCTCCTATGGCTATGGTAACACCTCCTATGGCTATGGTAACACCTCCTATGGTAACACCTCCTGTGGTAACACCTCCTATGGCTATGGTAACACCTCCTATGGTAACACCTCATATGGTAACACCTCCTATGGCTATGGAAACACCTATGGTAACACCTCCTATGGCTATGGTAACACCTCCTATGGTAACACCTCATATGGCTATGGTAACACCTCCTATGGTAACACCTCATATGGCTATGGTAACACCTCCTATGGTAACACCTCCTATGGTAACACCTCCTGTGGTAACACCTCCTGTGGTAACACCTCCTATGGCTGTGGTAACACCTCCTATGGCTATGGTAACACCTCCTATGGTAACACCTCATATGGTAACACCTCATATGGCTATGGAAACACCTCCTATGGTAACACCTCCTATGGCTATGGTAACACCTCCTATGGTAACACCTCCTATGGCTATGGTAACACCTCCTATGGTAACACATCCTATGGTAACACCTCCTATGTTAACAGCTCCTATGGCTATGGTAACACCTCCTATGTTAACAACTCCTATGGTAACACCTCCTATGTGTTACCCCCTGAGCCACGGGGGTAACACCTTCCCCGTGGCTCAGTTGGTAGAGCATGGTGTTTACAACACCAGCATGGTGTGTTATACATACTGGCCCTTCCCCGTGGCTCAGTTGGTAGAGCATGGTGTTTACAACGCCAGCATGGTGTGTTATACATACTGGCCCTTCCCCGTGGCTCAGTTGGTAGAGCATGGTGTTTACAACGCCAGCATGGTGTGTTATACATACTGGCCCTTCCCCGTGGCTCAGTTGGTAGAGCATGGTGTTTACAACGCCAGCATGGTGTGTTATACATACTGGCCCTTCCCCGTGGCTCAGTTGGTAGAGCATGGTGTTTACAACACCAGCATGGTGTGTTATACATACTGGCCCTTCCCCGTGGCTCAGTTGGTAGAGCATGGTGTTTACAACGCCAGCATGGTGTGTTATATATACTGGCCTTCCCCGTGGCTCAGTTGGTAGAGCATGGTGTTTACAACACCAGCATGGTGTGTTATACATACTGGCCTTCCCCGTGGCTCAGTTGGTAGAGCATGGTGTTTACAACGCCAGCATGGTGTGTTATACATACTGGCCCTTCCCCGTGGCTCAGTTGGTAGAGCATGGTGTTTACAACACCAGCATGGTGTGTTATACATACTGGCCCTTCCCCGTGGCTCAGTTGGTAGAGCATGGTGTTTACAACGCCAGCATGGTGTGTTATATATACTGGCCTTCCCCGTGGCTCAGTTGGTAGAGCATGGTGTTTACAACACCAGCATGGTGTGTTATACATACTGGCCTTCCCCGTGGCTCAGTTGGTAGAGCATGGTGTTTACAACACCAGCATGGTGTGTTATACATACTGGCCTTCCCCGTGGCTCAGTTGGTAGAGCATGGTGTTTACAACGCCAGCATGGTGTGTTATACATACTGGCCTTCCCCGTGGCTCAGTTGGTAGAGCATGGTGTTTGCAACGCCAGCATGGTGTTTGCAACGCCAGGGTTGCAATTTTCAAGTGTCTGCCTCAGATGATGAAAATAACTACCAAGATGTCCTTGATCCAATTTTAATTTGTATTATTTATTATTTAACCTTTATTTAACTACGCAAGTCAGTTAAGAACAAAGTGTTATTTACAATGACAGCCTACCAAAAGGCAAACGGCTCCTGTGGGGACGGGGGCCTGGGATTTAAAAAATAAAATAAATACAATATAAATATAGGACAAAACACACTTCACAAAAAGAGAGACAACACAACACTACATAAAGAGAGACCTAAGACAATAACATAGCAAGGCAGCAACACATGACAACACAACATGGAAACAAAAAGGGTTCTTCTATGGGGACAGCGGAAGAATCCTTTTAGGTTCTAGATAGCACCTTTTTTCCTGAGAGTAGACCTATATTGCCGTGGTTTTCTGTAAAAATAAATGCAACAGGCCCTCTGGTGAATCTAGCAAGACAGCGAATCATTGCATCACCCACTAAGTATGAATATAATGAATATTTATGACTTGCACCGTTATGCAATTATTAAGAGACTAGATACAAAGAGCTAATCCTGGCAACCAATGTTCTAGCATTCATTAATGGAGGCAAGCAGATCAGAGATGTCAAGGTGGCATCCAATAATATGCTACAGTATGTGTACTGTATAGTGTACATAACAACTACCAATAGACCTTCTAAATTATAAGCATTTGGTCAATCAAATAATTACTCTGTAAAATGAGGAATGCAGTTACTCTATTTAACTAATTGGATGAAAGAATTGACACTCAAACAATTACAGTGTACTGTACATTAAATACATTATACATTACAGAATTACACAGAGTATATGACTATCACCAATAGGCTTAAACAATGTGGTAACACATGTCTTCAGTTCAGAATAGTCTCTAAGAGAAAACACAATGTGTGTCTGATACACACGAGCTTGGTAGCAAGTTCTCAAAGGTTGAACAAATTCACTGTCCTTTTAACCAAATTCAAGCAGAAACTCACGCCCAACCTGAATGAAGACTTCTTTGCACTTTGCTAGTTATAACAAAAGGCAGGAAAACAGCCAGATTCGAATCTAATCAACTCAATGTAAGTAACGTTAGCTAGCAATCTAAATCCAAAAACAGCTTAAATTATTTATTCCTATTTAACAATATTTTAGAAGGCTTACATCAGCCTGCCTAGTCAGCTAGCCAGACAGTTATGTTTAGCCAACGTTAGCTAGCTAGCTAATTGTTTTTGTAGCTTTCATTTTGTATGTAACGTTAGCTTGCACTTAAATGGAATCTCTTGAGGAGATGTTATTTTATCTTTCCAACCAGGCAAAGTACTATGAAGGCACCAATGATCTCGACAAGAAGCACAACATTCGTAGGGGTCAGAAATTCACTATTCAAGGAAGGCACCAGTTCGCTTCTATTACATGACTGGAAGGATTTAGCTATGAACAACCATTTTTCAAAAACCATTAACCCTCTAGGTAGTTGGTCATCTAGAAGTTGCTAGCTATACATTTGTCATCTTGAGGTATCTAGCTATAAGTTAACTCAGATCAATCAAATTGACAGGTCTAAGCATTTTTTTTATTGAACCTTTATTTAAACTAGACAAGTCAGTGAACTAGGCAAGTCAGTTAAAATACCAAATTCTTATTTACAATGACGGCCTAGGAACAGTGGGTTAACTGCCTTGTTCAGGGGCAGAATGACAGATGTTTACCTTGTCAGCTCGGGGATTCAATCCACCAACCTTTTGGTTACTGGCCCAATGCTCTAACCAGTGCAGGACATTAAGCACATGGAGGAGATAATCCAGACCTTCTCAGAACCATTGTCTCCAAGCTGCCTTCAAAGCTCAGGGAGAAGTGGAGATCAGCTGTGTGGGATTTTCAGGATCAACACAGCAGAGGAACAAAGTCTGAAGACTTTGTGGAGAAGCAGGCCTGAATTGCATTGGATCCAGTATTCTTTTAAACCTTTAATTATATTCATAAGTATATAGAGTTTTTTTTTTAACACAATATACTTGCAGTGAAGCAGCTCAACAACTACATCATATTGGTCATCTAACAGACTCCCATCCAGAGCGACACACAGAGGCACGTTGACAGATCTCCCACAGGGTCAAAAACGGGGACCCGAACCAGCCATCCATTAGCAACTGGCCCAAGCTCCCAACCGCCAGGCCACCAGCCCTCCAAGATCCCCCCCCCACAGTTCCCCAAGAGCTGCCCCTCAACCATCCAAGACCCACCCACAGCCCCCCCAAAGAAAAATAAAATACTATATATATATATATATATTCCATTCCCCACCCCAAGATCTCCACCCCCTCATTCACCAACAACCAACAAAATGAACAAAAGAGAAAAAATAGAAAGACAAAGGAAAACAGAAAACCACCAGTCAAAAAACAAAAGACATCCAGGACAACAACAATCACAACAGCAGTCAAACTGAATATGTTGTGCATGTATGGCACTATTTACATGTGTGTGTGTGTGTCTGTGTTTGTGCACATGTGTGCATTTGAATGAGAGTGTGTATATATACATGTGTACAAACACCTGCACGGCATCAGCCTCAGACAAACCAACATTAGCTGTAACAACACTGCCCCTCAGTGTCATTCAAACTGGCTTTTTGTTATGTTTATTTTGACTTTATTTTTTATACTTTTATCTTTGACCGTCATTCTATCCCGGTACCCTGCAACTCCACTCCCACTTGTCTCAGCTTCCCTCAGCCCATCCCACCTATCTCTGCAGGCCAGCCTCTTCGGATTTCTACGCAACATATATCTTTCAATGATGATGTTTAACATTGTCACGCCCTGACCTGAGAGAGCCTTTTTATGTCTCTATTTAGGTTTGGTCAGGGTGTGATTTGGGTGGGCATTCTATGTCTGTATTTCTATGTTGGGGGATTGCTTTGTTTCGGCCGGGTATGGCTCCCAATCAGGAACAGCTGTACATCGTTGTTGCTGATTGGGAGTCATACTTAGGCAGCATGTTTTTCCTTTGGGTTTTGTGGGTAGATGTTTTCTGTTTAGTGTGTTAGGATACCTGACAGGACTGGTTGGCTGTCGTCTGTTTTTCTTTGTGAAGTGCCTTTTTCATCTAAAATAAAAGATGAACAAATTCCACGCTGCACCTTGGTCTACTACTTCAGACAGCCGTTACAGGGATGCTGCACCTTGGTCTACTACTTCAGACAGCCGTTACAAACATACCATTTCTATCGAATATAATCTACAGAATGCGTATTGAAGATAAATACTTTTACGAGGAGTATTAGTAATTGACTGACCCGGTCTCTCCAGATCTCCTAACAGTACTATTTCTAGGCTCAATTTTAGATCAATGCTATGCATTTTCAGCCATTCCTGAACCTGAGACCAGAAACAGGCTACCTGAGGGCAATACCAAAATAAATGGTCTATTGAATATGTAGTCTCACAACAAAATCTGCAGAGCTTTGATGATTGATTTGATGATATGCCCCAAATATTCAACATTTTGTTGGTAGCAAGAATTCTAAATAATAATTTCAGCTCAAACCATGAAGTCTTGAATCTTGCGTCGTTTTATATATCAACTCCTACACCTTGTACCATGGAATCGGTACATCAAAAATCTCTTCCCAACTATTTTGCAATCTGTATGGCACAACATCCTGGTCCTCAAATGAAACTGGTATACTTTCCTATTTATGCTATTTTTATTCCTCCGCCAGTTTTGATCCTTTATATTGGTCAGACAGACCAGTTCCCTACATCCTCCCACTGGCACCCGCCTCCTCCATTTTTGGGGGTAATGCTGTAATCAATTGGTTGTAATCTTGGATTGAACAGACCTTCCCAAACAATTCTGATAACTCTATGAAGGACATAACTCTACCATTCCAATTTACAATATAATTTAAAAACAGAATACCCTTTTCAAACATCTTTCCCATAAATACAAGTATTTTATCAACCAGCACATTTGAGTTCAGCCATAATATTTGTTTTATCTTTTCAGGGGTGATGACATTGAAATTGTATCCAGCTCTGTAATGCTCGTTTGAAAAAGAGATACTTTGAAAAAAGTATAATTCTCAATTCATCTAAAATGAGACATGGCAATCTGCAAAAAGGCAAAAAGGCCATTTTTAAACAATGGATGAGCTTTTCTTAGTAATCTACTGGAGAACCATTTAGGGTTCAAGTAAAACTGTTGAATAAGTGAAGCTTTTAGAGAGAGGTTTAGTGCTTTTATATTTAATCATCTCGACCCACCCAAATCATATTCATTATATAGATAGTCACGCTTTATTTTGTCTGGTTTAGCATCCCAGATAAAGAAAATATTTTTTTGCTCATTGGATTTGAAAAACAAATCATCAGGAGTAGCAGGGGCATAAACCGAGATAAGACTAAGGAGTTAATCAGGGCATTTTTCCATAAATAGACAAGTATTTACCTCTCCATGGTTGCAGGATCTAATCTATTTATTTTTTCTGGTCATGTGACATTAACCTTGTTTATAGTGTTCTCTGCATGTTTGTTACAGATGATGTCTACTCTCTGCAGAATCACATGCTCTGTTGATGTAAAAAATAATAATTGTACCTTTATTTAACAAGGCAAGTCAGTTAAGAACAAATTCTTATTTACAATGACGGCCTAGGAACAGTGGGTTAACTGCCTTGTTCAGGGGCATAACAACATATTTTTACCTTGTCTGCTTGGGGATTCAATCTAGCAACCTTTCAGTTACTGGCCCAACACTCTAACCACTAGGCTACCTGCCACCCCTCCACTCTAACCACTAGGCTACCTGCCACCCCTCCACTCTAACCACTAGGCTACCTGCAGCCCCTCCACTCTAACAACTAGGCTACCTGCCACCCCTCCACTCTAACCACTAGGCTACCTGCCACCCCTCCACTCTAACCACTAGGCTACCTGCTGTCCCTCCACTCTAACCACTAGACTACCTGCCACCCCCTCCACTCTAACCACTAGGCTACCTGCCACCCCCTCCACTCTAACCACTAGGCTACCTGCCACCCCCTCCACTCTAACCACTAGACTACCTGCCACCCCCTCCACTCTAACCACTAGGCTACCTGCCACCCCCTCCACTCTAACCACTAGACTACCTGCCACCCCTCCACTCTAACCACTAGACTACCTGCCACCCCTCCACTCTAACCACTAGACTACCTGCCACCCCTCCACTGTAACCACTAGACTACCTGCCACCCCCAACACTCTAACCACTAGACTACCTGCCACCCCTCCACTCTAACCACTAGACTACCTGCCACCCCCTCCACTCTAACCACTAGGCTACCTGCCACCCCTCCACTCTAACCACTAGACTACCTGCCACCCCTCCACTCTAACCACTAGACTACCTGTCTCCCCTCCACTCTAACCACTAGACTACCTGCCACCCCTCCACTCTAACCACTAGGCTACCTGCCACCCCTCCACTCTAACCACTAGGCTACCTGCCACCCCCTCCACTCTAACCACTAGACTACCTGCCACCCCTCCACTCTAACCACTAGGCTACCTGCCACCCCCTCCACTCTAACCACTAGACTACCTGCCACCCCTCCACTCTAACCACTAGGCTACCTGCCACCCCTCCACTCTAACCACTAGGCTACCTGCCACCCCCTCCACTCTAACCACTAGGCTACCTGCCACCCCTCCACTCTAACCACTAGGCTACCTGCCACCCCCAACACTCTAACCACTAGGCTACCTGCCACCCCCTCCACTCTAACCACTAGGCTACCTGCCACCCCCTCCACTCTAACCAATAGGCTACCTGCCACCCCTCCACTCTAACCACTAGGCTACCTGCCACCCCCAACACTCTAACCACTAGGCTACCTGCCACCCCCTCCACTCTAACCACTAGGCTACCTGCCACCCCTCCACTGTAACCACTAGACTACCTGCCACCACTCCACTCTAACCACTAGACTACCTGTCTCCCCTCCACTCTAACCACTAGACTACCTGCCACCCCTCCACTCTAACCACTAGGCTACCTGCCACCCCTCCACACTAACCACTAGGCTACCTGCCACCCCCTCCACTCTAACCACTAGACTACCTGCCACCCCTCCACTCTAACCACTAGGGTACCTGCCACCCCCTCCACTCTAACCACTAGACTACCTGCCACCCCTCCACTCTAACCACTAGGCTACCTGCCACCCCTCCACTCTAACCACTAGGCTACCTGCCACCCCCTCCACTCTAACCACTAGGCTACCTGCCACCCCTCCACTCTAACCACTAGACTACCTGCCACCCCTCCACTCTAACCACTAGGCTACCTGCCACCCCTCCACTCTAACCACTAGGCTACCTGCCACCCCCTCCACTCTAACCACTAGGCTACCTGCCAACCCTCCACTCTAACCACTAGGCTACCTGCCACCCCTCCACTCTAACCACTAGGCTACCTTCCACCCCTCCACTCTAACCACTAGGCTACCTGCCACCGCTCCACTCTAACCACTAGGCTACCTGCCACCCCTCCACTCTAACCACTAGGCTACCTGCCACCCCTCCACTCTAACCACTAGGCTACCTGCCGCCCCTCCACTCTAACCACTAGGCTACCTGCCGCCCCTCCACTCTAACCACTAGGCTACCTGCCACCCCTCCACTCTAACCACTAGGCTACCTGCCACCCCCTCCACTCTAACCACTAGGCTACCTGCCACCCCTCCACTCTAACCACTAGACTACCTGCCACCCCCTCCACTCTAACCACTAGGCTACCTGCCACCCCTCCACTCTAACCACTAGACTACCTGCCACCCCCTCCACTCTAACCACTAGGCTACCTGCCACCCCTCCACTCTAACCACTAGACTACCTGCCACCCCTCCACTCTAACCACTAGACTACCTGCCACCCCCTCCACTCTAACCACTAGACTACCTGCCACCCCCAACACTCTAACCACTAGGCTACCTGCCACCCCTCCACTCTAACCACTAGACTACCTGCCACCGCTCCACTCTAACCACTAGACTACCTGCCACCCCCAACACTCTAACCACTAGACTACCTGCCACCCCCAACACTCTAACCACTAGGCTACCTGCCACCCCTCCACTCGAACCACTAGACTACCTGCCACCCCCTCCACTCTAACCACTAGGCTACCTGCCACCCCTCCACTCTAACCACTAGACTACCTGCCACCCCCTCCACTCTAACCACTAGGCTACCTGCCACCCCTCCACTCTAACCACTAGACTACCTGCCACCCCTCCACTCTAACCACTAGACTACCTGCCACCCCCTCCACTCTAACCACTAGACTACCTGCCACCCCCAACACTCTAACCACTAGGCTACCTGCCACCCCTCCACTCTAACCACTAGACTACCTGCCACCGCTCCACTCTAACCACTAGACTACCTGCCACCCCCAACACTCTAACCACTAGACTACCTGCCACCCCTCCACTCTAACCACTAGGCTACCTGCCACCCCTCCACTCTAACCACTAGTCTACCTGCCACCCCTCCACTCTAACCACTAGACTACCTGCCACCGCTCCACTCTAACCACTAGACTACCTGCCACCCCTCCACTCTAACCACTAGACTACCTGCCACCGCTCCACTCTAACCACTAGACTACCTGCCACCCCCAACACTCTAACCACTACACTACCTGCCACCCCTCCACTCTAACCACTAGGCTACCTGCCACCCCCTCCACTCTAACCACTAGGCTACCTGCCACCCCTCCACTCTAACCACTAGGCTACCTGCCACCCCCTCCACTCTAACCACTAGGCTACCTGCCACCCCTCCACTCTAACCACTAGACTACCTGCCACCCCCTCCACTCTAACCACTAGGCTACCTGCCACCCCTCCACTCTAACCACTAGACTACCTGCCACCCCCTCCACTCTAACCACTAGGCTACCTGCCACCCCTCCACTCTAACCACTAGACTACCTGCCACCCCTCCACTCTAACCACTAGACTACCTGCCACCCCCTCCACTCTAACCACTAGACTACCTGCCACCCCCAACACTCTAACCACTAGGCTACCTGCCACCCCTCCACTCTAACCACTAGACTACCTGCCACCGCTCCACTCTAACCACTAGACTACCTGCCACCCCCAACACTCTAACCACTAGACTACCTGCCACCCCTCCACTCTAACCACTAGGCTACCTGCCACCCCTCCACTCTAACCACTAGTCTACCTGCCACCCCTCCACTCTAACCACTAGACTACCTGCCACCGCTCCACTCTAACCACTAGACTACCTGCCACCCCCAACACTCTAACCACTAGACTACCTGCCACCCCTCCACTCTAACCACTAGGCTACCTGCCACCCCTCCACTCTAACCACTAGGCTACCTGCCACCCCTCCACTCTAACCACTAGGCTACCTGCCACCCCTCCACTCTAACCACTAGGCTACCTGCCACCCCTCCACTCTAACCACTAGGCTACCTGCCACCCCCAACACTCTAACCACTAGGCTACCTTCCACCCCTCCACTCTAACCACTAGGCTACCTGCCACCGCTCCACTCTAACCACTAGGCTACCTGCCACCCCTCCACTCTAACCACTAGGCTACCTGCCACCCCTCCACTCTAACCACTAAGCTACCTGCCGCCCCTCCACTCTAACCACTAGGCTACCTGCCGCCCCTCCACTCTAACCACTAGGCTACCTGCCACCCCTCCACTCTAACCACTAGGCTACCTGCCACCCCCAACACTCTAACCACTAGGCTACCTGCCACCCCTCCACTCTAACCACTAGGCTACCTGCCACCATGCCCCCATCTGCCGAACCATAAATATTTTGTTGTATATTTTGTAACTGTAAGTGTTAACTCTTGAAACAGGTACTTCCTGGAACCATAAAGCAGTGATTGTGGTGTCTTTATGCTCATGGTCAGATTTCACTGTTCTAATATCATAATTTTTTACTAACATACATTTATAATGAGTAGTTAACATTATGTTTTACTAACCTACATTTATAATGAGTAATTAACATTATGTTTTACTAACCTACATTTATAATGAGTAATTAACATTATGTTTTACTAACATACATTTATAATGAGTAATTAACATTATGTTTTACTAACCTACATTTATAATGAGTAATTAACATTGTGTTTTACTAGCCTACATTTATAATGAGTAATTAACATTATGTTTTACTAACCTACATTTATAATGAGTAATTAACATTGTGTTTTACTAACCTACATTTATAATGAGTAATTAACATTATGTTTTACTAACCTACATTTATAATGAGTAATTAACATTATGTTTTACTAACCTACATTTATAATGAGTAATTAACATTGTGTTTTATTAACCTACATTTATAATGAGTAATTAACATTATGTTTTACTAACCTACATTTATAATGAGTAATTAACATTATGTTTTACTAGCCTATATTTATAATGAGTAATTAACATTATGTTTTACTAACCTACATTTATAATGAGTAATTAACATTATGTTTTACTAACCTACATTTATAATGAGTAATTAACATTATGTTTTACTAACCTACATTTATAATGAGTAATTAACATTATGTTTTACTAACCTACATTTATAATGAGTAATTAACATTATGTTTTACTAACCTACATTTATAATGAGTAATTAACATTATGTTTTACTAACCTACATTTATAATGAGTAATTAACATTATGTTTTACTAACCTACATTTATAATGAGTAATTAACATTATGTTTTACTAACCTACATTTATAATGAGTAATTAACATTATGTTTTACTAACCTACATTTATAATGAGTAATTAACATTATGTTTTACTAACCTACATTTATAATGAGTAATTAACATTATGTTTTACTAACCTACATTTATAATGAGTAATTAACATTATGTTTTACTAACCTACATTTATAATGAGTAATTAACATTATGTTTTACTAACCTACATTTATAATGAGTAATTAACATTATGTTTTACTAACCTACATTTATAATGAGTAATTAACATTATGTTTTACTAGCCTACATTTATAATGAGTAATTAACATTATGTTTTACTAACCTACATTTATAATGAGTAATTAACATTATGTTTTACTAACATACATTTATAATGAGTAATTAACATTATGTTTTACTAACCTTCATTTATAATGAGTAATTAACATTATGTTTTACTAACATACATTTATAATGAGTAATTAACATTGTTTATTCATTATTGTCATGACTTCCGCCGAAGTCGGTCCCTCTCCTTGTTCGGCGGTCGACGTCACCGGCCTTCTAGCCATCACTGATCCACTTTTCATTTTCCATTGGTTTTGTCTTGTCTTCCTACCACACCTGGTTCCAATCCCATCAATTACATGTTGTGTATTTAACCCTCTGTTTCCCCTCATGTCCTTGTCGGTGATTGTTTGTTGTATGTAATGGTGCATTTATGCTCTGGTGTGCGACGGGTTTTCTACCCACTTCCTTTATTTTGTATATGTTGGTTTTCGGAATTTGCGAGCACTTATTAAACGATTCCGTTTATACCAAGTTCGTTCTCCTGCGCCTGACTTCCCTGCCACCAACACGCACGCTTTACAATATGTTTCACTAACATACATTTAGAATGAGTAATTAACATTGTGTTTTATTCATTATGTGTTTTCTTTCCAGTACACATGATATTTTGCCACAGACACTCCATTTGATTACTTGATCGTAAGTGGTATTATGTCAAATGCAGAAAAGGTATTAATTTAGAATTTACAGATTCTCGAAATGAGCAATTGGAAATGCATTGTGACTGTTCTCGTCCTTCAGCCTGATATACCTGGTCTGAGGAGATGGGGGTGTCTGGTCCTTCAGCCTGGTCTGAGGAGATGGTGGTGTCTGGTCCTTCAGCCTGGTCTGAGGAGATGGTGGTGTCTGGTCCTTCAGCCTGGTCTGAGGAGATGGTGGTGTCTGGTCCTTCAGCCTGGTCTGAGGAGATGGTGGTGTCTGGTCCTTCAGCCTGGTCTGAGGAGATGGTGGTGTCTGGTCCTTCAGCCTGGTCTGAGGAGATGGTGGTGTCTGGTCCTTCAGCCTGGTCTGAGGAGATGGTGGTGTCTGGTCCTTCAGCCTGGTCTGAGGAGATGGTGGTGTCTGGTCCTTCAGCCTGGTCTGAGGAGATGGTGGTGTCTGGTCCTTCAGCCTGGTCTGAGGAGATGGTGGTGTCTGGTCCTTCTGGGGAACCTGGAGCTGGACAGGTACAATCTGTTATTTGAATAAAAGTCAATGTCTTTGGAAGATTATCCCAAGTGATATTTAATTTTGAAGTGTTGGTACTTTTTCTGAAAATATCCAGGCATGGCAGAAGGCTTGTCCACTGGATAGACTAAGGCAAGGCTTTGTTAAGGGGGATCTCCAGCATAGATTATGAATTTAACGGAAAAAGGAGACATGTGGAAGTCACCCAAGTCAGTGTCATGTCATGAAGTTGGTCATTTCTGATAACGAAACCATTTGGAAAATATGACATTATGTCCTGTTCCCAAATGTACTAGTTAAAGGTTTTAGACTACAGTATGTTATACTGTAACTAAAATGTTTTTAGACTACAGTATGTTATAACTATAACTAAAATGGTGGCATGATTTTTACAAACAGCATCAAATATACACTACATGACCAAATGTATGTGGACACCTGCTCACCGACCATCTCATTCCAAAATCAAGGGCATGAATATGGAGTTGGTCCCCCCTTTGGTGCTATAACAGCCGCCACTCTTCTGGGAAGGCTTTCCACTAGATGTTGGAACATTGCTGCGGGGACTTGCTTCCATTCAGCCACAAGAGCATTAGAGAGGTCGGGCACTGATGTTGGGTGATTAGGCCTGGCTCGCAGTTGACGTTCCAATTCATCCCAAAGGTGTTCAACGGGGTTGAGGTCAGGGCTCTGTGAAGGACAGTCAATTTCTTCCACACCAATCTCGACAAACAATTTCTGTGTGAACCTCGCTTTGTGCACAGGGACATTGTCAATCAGAAATAGGAATGGGCCTTCCCCAAAATGTTGCCACAGTTGCCAGCACAGAATCATCTAGAATGTAATTGTATGTTGTAGCGTTACGATTTCTCTTCACTGGAACTAAGGAGACTAGCCCGAACCATGGAAAAACAGCCCCAGACCATTATTCCTCCTCCACCAAACTTTACAGTTGGCAGTATACGTCCGCCAATCCCAGACGTGACAGTCGGACTGCCAGATGGTGAAGCGTGATTCATTACTGCAGAAAACGCGCTTCAGCACTTGGCTGCCCTGTTCTGTGAGCTTGTGTGGCCTACCACTTCACGCTTGAGCCGTTGTTTCTCCAAGATGTTTCCACTTCACAATAACTGCATTTACAGTTGACCAGGGAATCTCTAGCAGGGCAGAAATGTGATGAACTGACTTTGTGGAAAGGTGGCATCCTATGACGGTGCCACGTTGAAAGTCACTGAGCTCTTCAGTAAGGCCATTCTACTGCTAATGTTTGTCTATGGAGACTGCATGGCTGTGTGCTCGATTTTATACACTTGTCAGCAACGGATGTGGCTGAAATAGTCGAATCCACTAATTTGAAGGTGTGTCTACATACTTTTGCACATCTAGTGTGTGTGTGTGTGTGTGTGTGTATATATATATACACACACACTAGATATACAAAAGTATGTAGAACTGTGCATGTTCAGGCCGTCAAACCAAAGACACTCCTTCGATATAAAGTCGTTTTTGACTAAAATAATAACGTGTCAGTTAGTCTCATTCACGAAGTTGGAGTAATAACATGTTGAAATACTTAAGACATTGGCTCCAATCTAGGTTTTGCCTTTAGATTTAGAGAAAATGTACAACTAAGGAGGAATTTTTCACTTCTGACTTCTCAAACCCCAAATCACAGCATCGGTCTACTTCCTACAGTCTGCTTCCCCAGCGGTCCCGGTAGACTCGGGATGTTGGTCTCTGGGTTTAGGAATTCTGTTATGTCATTTCCTCATGAAGTTGAAAG
Source organism: Salmo salar (assembly GCF_965601325.2). NCBI lineage: Eukaryota > Metazoa > Chordata > Actinopteri > Salmoniformes > Salmonidae > Salmo > Salmo salar. The sequence continues at coordinate 69,217 of NW_027675351.1, forward strand.
TAAGTTTGTGGGCTAATGCACATACAAAAGGGATGTTGAAACTGTGGCGCACATTTCTCGGCAACATTAGAAGTCGGGTAAAAGTATTGATTTGAAGGAAAGACGAGCAGACTGGTAAGTCTAGAAGCTACTTACACACTATTATAAAGTTAGGTCGTAGTCAGACATTTAATAGTCAAGAGTAGGTTTGATCTATGATCTCTTATCACCATGGGTGTAGTGCTGAGGAGCGCGAGGGAGCACTTTCAATTTGAGAATACAATAAACATTATTCTGATCAATTCTAAATAAATTATATTTAATTACCAGCTAAATGGTAACGTTACTGTTACAAAAAAATACTGATTTCTAATAAGATTTTAGCACGGTTAGCTGAAGCTGAATAGTCAGAAAGAATTGGAGGATGGATTTTATGCATCTTCTAAATCAGGGCTCTCCGATCCTGTTCCTGGAGAGATACCATCCTGTAGGTTTTCATTCCTATTCAAAACTAGTCACCTGATTAAAATAATTAGTTGGTTTATAAGATAAATCAGGTTAGTTACAGCTGTGGTTGGAGTGAGACCCTACCGGAGGGTAGTGCTCCAGGAACAGGGTTGGAGTGAAACCCTACCGGAGGGTAGCGCTCCAGGAACAGGGTTGGAGTGAGACCCTACCGGAGGGTAGCGCTACAGGAACAGGGTTGGAGTGAGACCCTACCGGAGGGTAGCGCTCCAGGAACCGGGTTGGAGTGTAACCCTACCGGAGGGTAGCGCTCCAGGAACAGGGTTGGAGTGAAACCCTA
>NW_027675351.1:72500-80000 GCF_965601325.2 Salmo salar
TGCCTCTAAAATGAGTCTCTCTGGGGAGAGAGAGGAGGGGTGTCCTGCCTCTAAAATGAGTCTCTCTGGGGAGAGAGAGGAGGGGGGTCCTGCCTCTAAAATGAGTCTCTCTGGGGAGAGAGAGGAGGGGGGTCCTGCCTCTAAAATGAGTGTCTCTGGGGGACATGATACCAAAGCTAAGAGGTGAGCTGACTATTTTGTTTAAGAATGTATATTCTAAAACGTTTGTTAATCAGAAGGTATTTCTTATGGGTACATTCTATATAACTGTTCAAGATTTTAGATGTGTGTGTGAAAATGTGTTTTGTTGCTAAATGCTGTATATCCATTGTTTAACAGGAATGGAATGTTGGTATCCTGTATATCTGACTGTGATATGTGGTTGTCTCACCTAGATATCTTTAGATGAATGCACTTACAGATGCCATCTCTTAATTTGACCCAGTTTCTCACAGCAGGAAAACAGCAGCAAATGTGTTTGTTCGTGTGGATTGTAAATTAAGGGACATTTTTTGTAGTGGTTGATCCATTTTTTTCATCAAATCAAGTCTGACATTTTGAAGTGGAAATTACAAACGTTAGAAGCCTTTATAAAGCCTTGCAGTGGTTTAATAATTTCTTTAAACAATAAAATTACATTTCCCAACATTTCTGAAAATGGATATATAGCATTTTGGAATGAAACACTTGTTTCCCCATCTGAGATCAGAGTAGATGAGAGATGGAATGTTTGTCTCTGTTGTGTTGAAGACCAATCAAGCAGGAGAGACCAGCCTCCCCTGTACCCAGCTGTGTGTCCATGAAGAGTGACAAGTCTATGAATCTACCTATGAAGTTTAGAGAGGGAGACTTTTCTACTGAACAAAGGTAAGAAGAACTCATGGGTCATGGCCAGTGAGTTAAACAACACTGTCTCTAGTCATTTCTCCTCTCCCATTTTCACATTTCTTTTGGTTGTTTTCATAATCCATAGGCTAATACTTTAGTCCATTTTCATAGTCCTAAAACAGTGTGTGTGTGTGTGTGTGTGTGTGTGTGTGTGTGTGTGTGTGTGTGTGTGTGTGTGTGTGTGTGTGTGTGTGTGTGTGTGTGTGTGTGTGTGTACTGTAATCTCATGTTTTGTCCACAGAAACCAACAGGATAGATCAGAGTCAGAGATTCTCAGTGGTCCGTCTTCCCAGAGTCATCAAACAGACCTGGACTCTATATTCAGTGTATGTGATCCTGTTATTAACATTTGTTTTAGTTTACTTCAAGTAAAGTTGATCTGTCAATTATTCATTAATGTGTTAATGAGAAAGCATTTCTTCTCTTGCTTAACTTATTTACTTGATTTATTTCAGTTGCTTGAAGAGAAAATGACGACATTTGTGAAGAACGAGCTGAAGATGTTCAAGAGGATTCTTAGTCCAGAACTCCCAGAAGGCTATGAGAGTCAGAAGCAGGATAAGGAAGTGGTGGATGCTGAAGATGAGAGGCAGGAGAGCAGTGCCAGAGAGGGGGCTCTGAAGATCACACTGCACGTCCTGAGGAAAATGAACCAGAAGGAGCTTGCTGACACACTGGAGAAATGTAAGATCTGTCTGCCTCATGATGAATGCTGTTTTATAACATTTAAAAGCTGTGGCTAAAGTACAGCTAAAGTAGCTGTGTAACTCAATGATATTGTAGCAGCCTTAACACAACACCTAGTGACCTCATCAAGTAGCAGCAGGGATGTGTTGTGTTGATTAATTTAGAGAGAGAGAGAGAGACAACATTAATAATACCATCAATAATACCAATAATAATATAATCAGTCACACCAGTCTGTAATGGATTATGAAAACATTTACACATTTATATAGACAGTTAAGAGAATAAATGATTATGATTTAAAATGTTATAACAGTCCTACAATACTGTAGGCATTAAAACAGACATAATATTAATATCCTCTGTGCTATTTCTTCATTCAGATGAGCTTGCTGTGATTTGCCAACGTGAACTCAAATCTAATCTAGAGAAGAAGGTTCAATGTGTATTTGAGGGGATCGCTAAACAAGGAAACCCAACACTTCTCAATCAGATCTACACAGAGCTCTACATCACAGAGGGTGGAACAGGAGAGGTCAATAATGAACATGAGCTGAGACAGATTGAGACAACAACCAGGAAACAAGCAAGACAAGAGACTGCAGTCAAATGTAACGACATCTTCAAACCCCTAACTGGACAAGACAAACTCATCAGAACTGTGCTGACAAAGGGAGTCGCTGGCATTGGAAAAACAGTCTCTGTGCAGAAGTTCATTCTGGACTGGGCTGAAGGAAAAGCAAATCAGGATGTCCAATTTATATTTTCATTCCCTTTCCGGGAGCTGAATTTGATGAAAGGGGACAAACACACTTTGATTGAACTTCTTAATCACTTTTCAATGGAAACCAAACAATCAAGAATCTCCAACTACGACAAGTACAAAGTTGTGTTCATCTTTGATGGTCTGGATGAGTGCCGACTGCCCCTAGACTTCCAGAAGAACAAGATCTGTTGGGACGTCACAGAGTCAACCTCAGTGGATGTTCTGCTGACAAATCTCATCAAGGGAAATCTGCTTCCCTCTGCTCTCCTCTGGATAACTACCCGACCTGCAGCAGCCAATAAGATCCCTTCAGGGTGTGTTGACCAGGTGACAGAGGTACGAGGGTTCAATGACCCACAGAAGGAGGAGTACTTCAGAAAGAGATTCAGTGATGAGGACCTGGCCAGCAGAATCATCTCACACATAAAGACATCAAGGAGCCTCCACATCATGTGCCACATTCCAGTCTTCTGTTGGATTTCTGCAACAGTCCTCGAACACATGCTGAAACACAAGAGAGAAGAGATGCCCAAGACTCTGACTGAGATGTACACACACCTTGTGGAGTTTTATACCAAACAGAAGGATGAAAAGTATCTTGGGGAAGAAGAGACAGGTCCACACTGGAATAAAGAGAGCATTCTGTCACTGGGAAAACTGGCTTTTCAACAGCTTGTGAATGGCAATCTGATTTTCTATGAAGAAGACCTGAAAGAGGCTGGCATTGATGTCAATGAAGCCTCGGTGTACTCAGGATTGTGCACACAGATCTTTAAAGAGGAATGTGTTCTGTACCAAGACAAGGTGTACTGCTTCGTTCATCTGAGCATTCAGGAGTTTCTGGCTGCTGTATATGTGTTCCTCTCATTCATCAACAACAATGAGAATCTAATGGCCGAAACGCAATCAACGTCCAGGAACCTTTCTGCGCTGTTCAGAAAGCCTGAAGTTTCTTTCTACAAGAGTGCTGTGGATAAAGCCTTACAAAGTGAGATGGGAAACCTGGACCTTTTCCTCCGCTTCCTTCTGGGCCTCTCACTGAAGTCCAATCAGAAGCACTTACGAGGTCTACTGACAAAGACAAGAAGTAGCTCAAAGACCCATGAAGACACAGTGAACTACATCAAGGAGAAGATCAGGGAGAATCCTTCTCCAGAGAGGTGCATCAATCTGTTCCACTGTCTGAATGAACTGAATGACCATTCTCTAGTGGAGGAGATCCAAAGCTTCCTGAGCTCAGGAAGTCTCTCAGAACCCAACCTGTCACCTGCACAGTGGTCAGCTCTGGTCTTTGTGTTGCTGACTTCAGAAAAGGAGCTGGATGTGTTTGACCTGAAGAAATACTCCAGATCAGAGGAAGGTCTTCTGAGGCTGCTGCCAGTGTTCAAAGCCTCCAGTGCATTTCTGTGAGTACATAAAATGACATATAAAAACTAATCATCAGGAAGAAATATTCAGGTTAAAGAAAAATATGCATTATAATATGTGTTTAATATTATACTGAAAACATTGAATAAATGCATTGATTTTCACATTAGTATAACAATATGACCATACAACTCTAGGAGACAGAAGAAGAATCTATATGTTGTTTGGGAGAATTAACCAAATGCATCTGCCATTGTCCTTCTACACTAAATTAACAATGTGTTTGAAGTCATGATCTCTTTGTCAGGCTGTGGAGTCACAGAGGAAGGCTGTGCTTCTCTGGTCTCAGCTCTGAGGTCAAACCCAACACATTATTTGTAAATGGGTAACAGCGTAAACAGAGAAAGCTAAGCGTATCATTTTAATACAACCTGTCTGTCATTGTATTTCTTCTGTGTTTGCAGACTCACTGGCTGTAAACTCACAGACACATCCTGTAAAGTGTTGGCCTCAGTTCTCAGTTCAAACCCCTCACACCTGAGAGATCTGGACCTAAGTAACAATGACCTGAAGGATTCAGGAGTGAAGCTGCTCTCTGCTGGACTGGGGAATCCCCACTGTAAACTGGAAACTCTGAGGTCAGTATTATCAGATATGAAAGTACTTTATGCATGTAGTTCTCCCATTTGAAAAAGTCGTAATTATTCGGACATATTACTTATAGTGTATTAAAGTAGTCATAAGTTTAGCATGTTGTCCCATATTCCATGCCTGCTGTCACGTTTCTCTAAGACAGAACCCAGAAGCAGACCAGGACAAGGTGAGTAAAATGAAGGTGAGTATTTATTGGTAGTCTTGATGTGTAATTTGAGTGATCCAGGAGACGGAGCGGCAGCGGAGGTGAGTTGATGAGAGTAGATGGGTGGATTCAATGAAGTCACTGTATCCACCGACGGCCAGGCAAGGGAGTTGAATGTTCCGGGAGAATGACTAGACAGAGTAAACGGGGGGGGGGGGGGGGAACCAGTAACAAGAACAAAACAACAAGACTAGCTCTGGAAACATGAGGCTGTTTGTTGCTAACGATCCAGCAGGGAATGGATGTCAGCTCAGGGCTTATGAAGAGGTAATGATCAGGACCAGGTGTGCAGAAGGTTGATGAGATGCAGGTGTATGGTAATCACTAGATCTCCCGCCTAACTTCGTCGCCTGGCAACCAGATAGGGTGCGTTCAGAAACCTTAGACACACTCCAAACAGAAAACAGTCAGCTCAGGCAGAAACAGACTCAGGAAGCGGGATTCCTGACACCTGCAGTGATTACATCAAGCTTGTGATTCTACTAACAAAGATCAAACCCCCTCTGTTATTGGTAATGGTGAGAGGTTAGCATGTTTTGTTGTACTCTCTGTTATTGGTAATGGTGAGAGGTTAGCATGTTTTGTTGTATCCTCTGTTGTTGGTAATGGTGAGAGGTTAGCATGTTTTGTTGTAGCCTCTGTTATTGGTAATGGTGAGAGGTTAGCATGTTTTGTTGTAGCCTCTGTTATTGGTAATGGTGAGAGGTTAGCATGTTTTGTTGTAGCCTCTGTTATTGGTAATGGTGAGAGGTTAGCATGTTTTGTTGTAGCCTCTGTTATTGGTAATGGTGAGAGGTTAGCATATTTTGTTGTAGCCTCTGTTATTGGTAATGGTGAGAGGTTAGCATATTTTGTTGTAGCCTCTGTTATTGGTAATGGTGAGAGGTTAGCATGTTTTGTTGTAGACTCTGTTATTGGTAATGGTGAGAGGTTAGCATGTTTTGTTGTAGCCTCTGTTATTGGTAACGGTGAGAGGTTAGCATGTTTTGTTTTAGCCTCTGTTATTGGTAATGGTGAGAGGTTAGCATGTTTTGTTGTATCCTCTGTTATTGGTAACGGTGAGAGGTTAGCATGTTTTGTTGTAGCATCTGTAATTGGTAATGGTGAGAGGTTAGCATGTTTTGTTGTAGCCTCTGTTATTGGTAATGGTGAGAGGTTAGCATGTTTTGTTGTATCCTCTGTTATTGGTAATGGTGAGAGGTTAGCATGTTTTGTTGTAGCCTCTGTTATTGGTAATGGTGAGAGGTTAGCATGTTTTGTTGTAGCCTCTGTTATTGGTAATGGTGAGAGGTTAGCATGTTTTGTTGTAGCCTCTGTAATTGGTAATGGTGAGAGGTTAGCATGTTTTGTTGTAGCCTCTGTTATTGGTAATGGTGAGAGGTTAGCATGTTTTGTTGTATCCTCTGTTATTGGTAATGGTGAGAGGTTAGCATGTTCTGTTGTGGCCTCTGTGTAACTTTCTCACTCATTCTGATTCATGATTTATTCATGGGAAAATGAAAAGAAATCAGCCAAAATCTCAGAAAAAAAAATTGTAGACCTCCACAAGTCTGCTTCATCCTTGGGAGCAATTTCCAAACGCCTGAAGGTAACACGTTCAATCAATAGTACGCAAGTCTAAACACCATGGGACCACACAGCCATCATACCATCCCAACTGTGAAGCACGGCGGTGGCAGCATCATGTTGTGGGGGTGCTTTGCTGCAGGAGGGACTGGCGCACTTCACAAAATAGATGGCATCATGAGGCAGGAAAATTGTGGATATATTGAAGCAACATCTCGAGACATCAGTCAGGAAGTTAAAGCTTGGTCACAAATGGGTCTTCCAAATGGACAATGACCCCAACGATACTTCCAAAGTTGTGGCAAAATGGATTAAGGACAACAAAGTCAAGGTATTGGAGTGGCCATCACAAAACCTTGACCTCAATCCTATAGAAAATTTGTGGGCAGAACTGAAAAAGCGTGTGCGAGCAAGAGGCCTACAAACCTGACTCAGTTACACCAGCTCTGTCAGGAGGAATGGGACAAAATTCACCCAACTTATTGTGGGAAGCTTGTGGAAGGCTACCCGAAACGTTTAACCCAAGTTAAACCATTTAAAGGCAATGCTACCAAATACTAATTGAGTGTATGTAAACTTCTGACCCACTGGGAATGTGATGAAAGAAATAAAAGCTGAAATAAATCATTCTCTCTACTATTATTCTGACATTTCACATTCTTAAAATAAAGTGGTGATCCTAACTGACCTAAGCCAGGGAATTTTTATTAGGATTAAATGTCAGGAATTGTAAAAATTGAGTTTAAATGCATTTGGCTAAGGTATATGTAAACTTCTGACTTCAACTGTATGTATTAAAATACCCACAAATAAAAGGTGACATTATATACTGTTACCTCATATGAAACATTTGATCTGAAATCCAAAATGTTGGAGTTTAGAGCCACATTTAAAATGTTATCTTCACTGTCAAAATAGATATGGTGTGGACTGTATACTCAATACAATCTAAATCTGATACCTCACTGTCTGTCTTTTGACTGATACTGCTTTTAAACTGGTCTGGTCAGTCTACTCAAATATTTGTACTATACATGTTTCTATCTGCAGGCAATACTTTGATCATTTGTCATTTTTAATGATGATACATTAATTTACGAATAGATATGGCAGGTTTCAGGACACTGATATCTGAAAAATGTTGAAAAATTATACTGCCACTATTTTCACCACCAAAGCATAGCAGTGTGATTTTAATTTGATTTGACTCTTTGCAGGCTGTCAGGCTGTCTAGTCACAGAGGAAGGCTGTGCTTCTCTGGTCTCAGCTCTGAGGTCAAACCCCTCACACCTGAGAGAGCTGGACCTGAGCTACAATCACCCAGGAGACTCAGGAGTCAGACTGCTCTCTGCTGGACTGGAGGATC